>NC_065524.1:2288457-2326285 GCF_006386435.1 Epinephelus moara
GATGGATCCTTCCAGATGAGTGTTGACCTGAACCTTTCATCAGTCCCACCTGAAGACTGGAGGAGGTACGACTGTGTGTTTCATCTCTCTGGTGTGAAGGACCACATCGTCACCACACTGGACAAAGCAGTGATCAGGACCAACTGGGGCAAAACTGGGCTGAGAAATAGCAAAGGTGAGTTTTTTCATGTTGAGCAGTCTCATGTTTGACTTTCTTGTCAGTTCAACTTTTATCATCTGTTAAAGATTCGTTGATGATTTTAAGATCAGTATTAAACTAATTTATCGTCCTTTTCCAGGGTCACTGCTCAGACCATGTGACCCTGACAGTGTCATCTCATATTTTTGATGTACAATTTGCAAATACAGTACAGTCCCTAATGACTCATTCTTGATATATAATAAATTCACAGAAAGTTCAAACTTAGATTAAAGTGGCATTTAAAGCAACTTAGTATTGCATTTCCATCATGCTGCCTGACTTGTGAGAGACATAGCAGCAAAGACAGATTTCATGACCTTTGGTCCTATAATCCTCGAAAAGACTGGATCCTTAATAGCGTCTTTTGCTAGACCAGTCTTTGTTTTCCTCCCTAACCTTTTTCATGTCAAGGACCCCTAAATTGAAAATCATTAGGACACAGAACCCCATTTAATAAGATTTCTCTTCAGGAACCTCCATCTGCAACACATTCTCACGCTGACCTTATCACATATGGATGTTTGGTCATGGACCTTCCACGTCCAGATGCGACGTGAAAGGTATCCTGGGTGCATTGGTTGTTGACTTTCTGGGACTCTGGGTCAAGTTCTGCCTGTTACATGCATTGTCTTCTTTCAAAATACACTTCCATTTTCACAGGAAATTTGCCAATTACATACTGTCTCTTTTAAAATAAATGCACTATGTCGTTACAACAACACAAATTGACGTTTTTTTTCCCCCTCCAACACCTAATGCATGTGGTTGGGTTTAGGCATCAACATACGTGGTTAGGTTTAGGAAAAAAGAACAAGGTTTGGCTTTATAATCTTAAAGGACGTGAACACCGCTGTTCTGGGTGAAGGTCGGTGTTTGTTGGACCCCTCCGTGAACACCGCTGTTCTGGGTGAAGGTCGGTGTTTGTTGGACCCCTCCACCACCCCTCCCACTTGCCCTTCTTGGACTCTTGCTGCCTTAACTTTCGTTCTTGTCCCGCCGCGTTTCACCCTGATGCCGCCTGGCGCTGTTAAACTATAACAGCGACTGACTGCGTACCATGCCGGCATTAAAGGATGGCTTTTTTCATCAGCATGTGACGCCGCAAGTCACTGCCCAAGTGCCAGATTTCGACAACTTCGGAGTGACACTGGGTTGCCATCTGAAAAGATTTTGGCTGTTAAATATGATCAAGACTGACAGATGTCAGTTAGGGAAAAAACAGTTGAGGGAAAAACCATGGAGGAAGTGAAATCTATGAGATCAGAATAGTCTGTCTTGTGATTCTTACTCAAATTGGGCTCACTTCTATAGTGACTATAACAGTTACTGTAAATAACTCATCATTTTTCTGGGGACCCCTGGAGGTCCACCACCTGTATGTGTGATGATCAGATGGTTGGATGTTCTTCTGTTCTGAACTGCTTTGTATGCAGGGGTTGTAATAATTTTTCTTTCATTTTTGAAATCTATTTTTTGTCTGAGCAGATAACATGACCGTCCCGATCACTGCTGCAGTGGTTGTTCTTGCTGCCGTCCTCATTGCTGCTGTTGGATTTACAGTTTACAAAAAGAAGAAAGGTGAGAGACTCAGAGCAGCTGAGCTGATGCTCTTATTCCGACTGCTAAACTGAAGCAACATTTAATAGTGCAGCAATCAGCATTAGCTCTGTAAGCCACAGAGTATCTAATACACAAAATATAATGAGGTCTAAAAAGACAAGGAAACAGGTTTTATTCAGTGATGTATAAATAAATGTTTTGCCATTTTAAACTGTGACAACTGAAATTTCTCTTTTCCTCATATTTCAGCCAGTCGCCCTGCACCTCGTAAGTAGAACTTATTTTTATTGTATTGTCTCTGATCTGACTCACACTCTGTAGATTAAAAAGGCTTTNGAGTAATAAAAATATGTCTCTACTATCACGCATAGACTTCTGGCTTATCTCTAATGATCTTGTCCCTGTGGTTGGAGATATCTTGATAGAACCAGCAATTCTAACAGACCATAGAGGGATCTTCATCAAAATCATTCTAGAAAATACATGTACAACGAAAAACAATAAAGGCTATTGGAAATTTAATAACTTGTTATTGAAGAATGCAGACCTCATAGTGGAAATTGATATTATTATTGACAAGTACTGGAATAAAGCATGTATTACTAGTTCTTATGGATACTTTTGGGAACTAATGAAATATGATATTCGAAGAGCTGCACTTAAAAAAGGTAAATCATAGCAAATTGGAAAAGACAGAAAGAAATCGAGATTATCAGAGATATTTTGAATCTGCAAACAAAAAACTGTAATGATTTAACTAATGAAGAGATGATGAACTTGAATAAGTTGCAAAACCAATTAGAGAATATTTATGAGGAGAAAACTAGAAGTGCTTTTATTAGATCAAGATGCAAATGGCTTGAGCAAGGTGAGAAAAATACTAAATATTTTTTTAGTTTAGAAAAAAGAAATGCAGAATTTGCAGCAGTAAGTAAATTGATTATCAATGGCACAATATCTGATGATCCAAAAATAATCTCTCAACATGTAGCTCAATTTTATCAAGATTTATATTCTTCAGCCTTTACACCCTCTCATATTAAACCATTCTTAGACAATATTTCAGCAGATTCTAGAAAAATAAATGATGATCTTAGAGTCTCATGTGAAGAGGAGATATCATTGGCTGAAATTAGTGAATGTATTAAATCCCTTAAAGAAAACAAATCTCCTGGTAATGACGGTTTGACAGGGGAATTTTATAAGACTTTCAATCTTAAACTTGCTCCTTTCCTACTAGCCATGTTTAAAGAATCCATTCAAAAAGGTAAGCTCCCTCCTACTTTAAGGCAAGGAGTAATCACGTTAATTCCCAAACCAAAAAAAGACAGATTACACATAGGAAATTGGAGGCCTATCAGTCTGCTGAACAATGATGCAAAATTATTTGCTTTAATTTTTGCTAGGAGGTTAAAACATGGATTAGATCAAATAATAGATATAGAGCAATCTGGTTTTATACAAAAAAGACATATTAGCAATAATATTCGACTGATACTGGATATGATAGATTATCGTGATTTAATACCAGATGAAAGTTTTATCTTATTTATTGATTTCTACAAAGCCTTTGACACAATTGAACACGATTTTATTTTTAAAACCATCTCTTTTTTTGGCTTTGGAGAATATTTCTGTAATGCAATTCAAACTTTATATAAGAACTCTTCCAGCTCTGTAAAACTGAAATGTGGTACATCAAGTCGATTTGACATTCATCGTGGTATTAGACAGGGTTGTCCAGTATCTCCTTTTTTGTTTATATTATTAACCCAAACAATGGCCACTCATATAAAAAAAAGCACCCTTCATGAGTATAAATGCAGTAGGCAAGAACTTCAAATTATGCCAACTGGCAGACGATACTGCAATTTTTCTAAAAGACCAGAATCAAATTTCAGAAGCTATGGCTTGTATAAATGAATTTTCTGATGTTTCTGGTTTAAAGATGAACTTGGATAAATCTGTCTTATTTCCAATTAAAAATTGTAATTTGTCAAGCTATCATGGGATTCCAATTAAAGAAAAGGTAACCTACCTAGGGATTGTTATCTGCAGTGATGCAGAACAGCGAAGTAAAGCCAATTTTGATCCCATTATTGAAAAAACAAAATCAAAATTGAACTCATGGTTAATGAGATATATATCTTTATTTGGAAGGGTCTTATTATCAAAAACAGAAGGTATATCCAGATCTGTCTATGTATCATTATCACTTAATGTCCCAACAAATGTTATTAAACAACTGGATAAGATACTGTATGACTATATTTGGAGGAAAAAACCCTATTATCTCAAAAAAGAAACAATCAAAGGTAGTAGGGAACAAGGGGGTCTTGAGGTCTTGGACTTTAGTTTATTAAATAATTTTAAATAATTAAATAAGACGTTTAAAGTTAAATGGCTTATTGAATTCCTAAAGAATCCCGACAGTATATGGCATTCTTTCCCATCATATTTATTTAATTCGATTGGTGGCATTGATTTTTTATTAAAATGCAATTTCTCCATTGATAAAATCCCAGTTAGTTTAGCTAATTTTCACAAGCAAGCTCTCTTAGCGTGGTTATTAGTTTATAAGCACAACTTCAGTCCTCATCGGTACTATATTTGGAATAACAAGGATATTCTACACAAAAGAAAATCCCTGTTTTATCGCTCATGGTATGACAATGGAATTTTGCTTGTATGTCAATTATTAAATAAGAATGGGGTGTTAATGTCATTTTCAGAATGAAAACACCTAAAGAATATGCTGTTATCTTCAATGCAATTCCTGCCGGTTCACTTCTATTTTTAAAGAACTGTAACCTAACAGAAACCTACTCATTTAGTTCTAGGCAGATTTTTATTGGAGATATCAATGTTCAGGATAAACCTTGCAGTAACAGACACATTAGAAACGCATTGAACTATACTGCAACCCCTGCAGCAAAATTCTTCTGGTCGTCTATTATGAGCAATTTACAGTGGAAAAAAGCCTTTAGTGTTTTAAATAAATATTGCATTAGTAATAAAGTGAAAGAAGTATCCTACAAAGTGTTACACCGACTTTATCCCACTAAGAAGGTCTTGGAGAGATTTAAGTTAAACATAGACTACTCTTGTACTTTCTGTAATGTTGACAAGAAACAATATTTCATCTGTTTTGTCATTGTCACCATTCAAAGAAGTTTTGGAATGATATGCAAGACTTTGTAAATGGAAAAATGAATACTACTGTAAATTTAACTGTGTTTGATGTGATGCTATATTTTACTTTGAGTAGGATGGAGAACAACACTGCCTACATTATACAACTTCTAATTATTCTTGGAAAGTGTCATATACACAAATCAAAATGGTCTGGCTCTAAACCCTGCTTTCGTCGTTTCATTGTTGAACTCTCTATCATCTCTATCATCATGGGCAACGTGAGATCACTGGTCTATCATCATGGGCAACGTGAGATCACTGGGGAATAAGATGGATGAGCTTACAGCGCTAACCCGGAGTCATCAGGAATACCGGGAGTGTAGTCTGATGATTTTCTCGGAGTCATGGGTACACACGGATGTTCCTGACCACAATGTTTCCACCGTGGGTTTCCACACTGTCTGGGCTGACAGGGACTGCACTAAGAGCGGTAAGCGTAAAGGAGGTGGGCTTGCTGTTTACGTGAACAACAGGTGGTGCAATCCTGGTCACATCACAGTCAAAGACCGCATCTGCAGCCAGGATATTGAACTGTTAGGTGTGGGCCTCCGTCCTTACTATTTACCCCATGAATTCTCACATGCTATTGTAGTGGCTGCTTATATCCCCCGTCCGCTAACCCGACGTCGGCATGTGACGTCATCCACTCTACAATATCCGGACTACAGACTGCACACCCGAGTGCTCTCATTATAATCTCGGGTGACTTCAACCATGTCTCTATTAAAAAGACACTCCCGAAATTCACCCAGTATGTGACCTGTAAAACCAGAGAGGAGAAGAGCCTGGACCTGCTGTATGCTAATGTAAAGGACGCATACACCTCCACGTCCCTTCCCCCGCTGGGTAGATCAGATCACAACTTGGTGCTTCTCACCCCCTGCTATGTGCCTCTAGTGAAGAGGCTGCCTGTGACCACAAAGACAGTGAGGACATGGTCAGAGGACTGCTATGAGGCACTGCAGGGCTGTTTTGAGGTGACTGACTGGAATGTACTCTGTGAGCCACATGGAGAGGACATTGATGGGCTTACTGAGTGCATTACAGACTACATTAATTTCTGTGTGGACGGCATTGTCCCAGCAAGGACTGTGCGGTGTTACCCAAATAACAAGCCTTGGGTAACAAAGGACATCAAAGCCATACTCAACCTGAAGAAGAGGGCTTTCAGAGGTGGCAACAGGGAGGAGCTGAGGGACATTCAGAGGGAGCTGAGTGCAAAGATCAATGAGGCTAAGGACGGCTACAGGAGGAAGCTGGAGAGGAAACTCCAGCTGAATAACATGAGCGAGGTCTGGAGTGGTATGAGGACCATCACCGGTTACAGACCAACTAGCAGTGGAGCTGATGGTAGTGTGGCTAGGGCCAATGAGTTAAATCTGTTCTTCAATAGGTTTGACACTGCTGCCCTGGCCCCTGTTGGCTCTCCTGCTGACTGTCTCCAGCCACCACCACTTCTGACCCCCCCTCCTCCTCCTGATAGCACCTCATCCAACTTGGTGAGCCCCTCACACCCATCCCCCACTCCTCACACCTCCTCTGGCTCCCATGCTACCTGCCCTCCTCTCACTTTGGACTCCAACTCTCCCCCTCCTCAACCTGCACTCTTTACACCTCTACATGTTAGGAGACAGCTGAGCAAACTCCCCGCCGGTAAGGCTGCAGGCCCTGATGGTGTCAGCCCACGGGTTCTCAGAGCCTGCGCCGAACAGCTCTGTGGAGTGCTTCATCGTGTCTTCAAAATGAGCCTGAGCCTCCAGAGGGTCCCTGTGATATGGAAGACGTCCTGCCTCGTTCCAGTGCCAAAGATGCCGCAACCCAGCGGTCTCTCGGACTACCGACCGGTGGCACTGACGTCACATATCATGAAGACCCTGGAGAGACTTGTCCTGGAGCAGCTCAGGCCTATGGTCAGGCCGCACCTGGATCCCCTCCAGTTCGCCTACCAGCCCCGGATTGGAGTTGAGGATGCCCTCATTTACCTGCTGAACCGCATCTACGCCCACCTGGACAAGCCGGGGAGCACTGTGAGGGTCACGTTCTTTGACTTCTCCAGTGCTTTCAATACCATCAGGCCTGCTCTACTGGGTGACAAGCTGACGGCGATGCTGGTGAATCCCCCCCTTGTGTCCTGGATTGTGGATTACCTCACTGGCCGACCACAGTACGTGCGCTTGCGGCACTGTGTGTCAGACACAGTGGTCAGCAATACCGGGGCTCCACAAGGTACTGTCCTCTCTCCTTTCCTCTTCACCCTTTACACCACGGACTTCAGCTACCAGACAGAGTCTTGTCATCTTCAGAAGTTTTCTGATGACTCTGCTATAGTTGGATGTATCAGCAAGGGTGAGGAGGCTGAATACAGGGCTGTGGTGAATAACTTTGTCTCATGGTGTGAGCTGAACCACCTGCAGCTCAACACAACAAAGACAAAAGAGCTGGTGGTGGATCTGAGGAGAACGAGGACACCAGTGACCCCAGTTTCCATCCTGGGGCATAACGTGGACATTGTAGAACACTACAAGTACCTGGGTGTGTTCATAGACAATAAACTGGACTGGACTAAGAACACTGAAGTCCTTTACAAGAAGGGACAGAGCCGCCTCTATTTTCTGAGGAGGCTCCGCTCCTTTAACATCTGCCGGACTATGCTGAGGATGTTTTATGAGTCTGTGGTGGCCAGTGCTATTCTGTTTGCTGTGGTGTGCTGGGGCAGCAGACTGAGAGTAGCCGATGCCAACAGACTCAACAAGCTGATCAGAAAGGCCAGTGACGTTGTGGGGGTGGAGCTGGACCCTTTGACAGCAGTGTCAGACAGGAGGATGCTGTCAAAGGTGCGGGCGATACTTCAGCATGGCTCTCACCCTCTCCACAACGCTCTGGTCGAACAGAGGAGCACCTTCAGCCAGAGACTGATTGCTCCTAAATGCACCACTGAGCGCCACAGGAAGTCATTCTTACCTGTGGCCATTAAACTGTACAACTCCTCCCTCTGATGATCGGACTCATTTGGCTATTTATAAAACAAATCACACAATATAATTACTCATTCTTATTTCATTTATAATGCTACAACCATTTCATTGTATATTGTATATATTTCAGATTGTCTACTTTACTGTTTTTATTATTTATTTTACTTTATTGTCTACTTTAATATTTTATTTTATGTTAATGTCTACTTTAATATTCTATTTTATTCTATTTTATTCTAATGTCTACTTTAATATTTTATTTTATTTTATTTTATTTTAATGTCTACTTTAATATTTTATTTTATTTATTTCATTGTCTATTTTAGTATTTTATATATATCTTCATCTTTATCTCTTGTTTCCATTCATACTGTATTTCTATTTCTACTTTGCACAGAGCATTGGAACAAAAACAATTTCCCCCCGGGGATTAATAAAGTATTCTGAATCTGAATGAATCTGAAACTCCAGCAGTACGGCACCACACTTGAATGTGTTAACAACAACAAAGCTGCAAAAACTCTCAACCTGATAAAGTCTGTACATTTAATTTGAGTTTTGAAAAGACTGGCAATGAACTCTAGTACCCCTGGTCTGTTCAGTGTTCAATGATTTTCTGTCATGTGTTTGTTAAAACTCATATTTGCAAATAAAACTTTGAGGGAAAAAATAAATAAATAAATAAATAAAAAAAATAAAAAAATAAAAAAAATAATTAAAAAAAGTCCTTATGAAAAAAAAAAAAAAAAGGCAACATGAGAGGTTCCTAACAGGAAGTCTTTTTCGGCTTGAGGCCCTGACGTATAAATACCCGCCCTCTACGTCTGGCTCATTTGAACGCGATGCCGGAGAAACAGCGCAAGTGTACCCGTCACATGCATTCTTTGCAATGAAACGCTGTAATTCACATGCCTACGTGACTACAAAGAGTAACGTTAATGATATTTCGTGCAAGACTGTCATGTTTTAATCAAGTTTATTTCATTCACAACCCGTTGCGTTGTTCAGCGGACTGTCGGTGATGTGTGGCTGTTAAATGTGCAGCTGCTCATGTCCAGAACCACACGTGTTGATAAAACACCACGCACACACACACACACACACACACACACACACACACACACACACAAACACACAAACACATTTGCCCATCATTAATTGTCCTGCATGTCATGTGAGTGGAATGCTTAATAGCTTGTAGGTAATATTAATTATTACTTTCATTAATGTTGTTGTAAGCTACTGTCATTATCTTCTGTCCTGCATCTCTCTCTGTCTCTCTCTCTCTCTGTCTCACTGTCATACGGATTACTGTTAATGTATTATGTTGATCTGTTCTGTACGACATCTATTGCATGTCTGTCCGTCCTGGAAGAGGGATCCCTCCTCAGTTGCTCTTCCTGAGGTTTCTACCGTTTTTTTGATAATAATAATAATAATGATGCTCATCACAGTGACAGTGGCATGTGTGACCAAAGTCATGACGGCGGGGGGTGGGGGTTGCGGCTTTGATCAGCGAATATAATGTGACTTGGGATGTACGCCAAACGCTGGCTCGAGCAGATCCAGCTCATAGATATATATACATAGATGCCGCACCCTGGCTTGTGGGATGCGTCAATACCGCCGCCATCTTGCCTAGGTGCTCTGACCGGTTCAGACCCATGTCAGACTCGGCAAAAATGCCACATTTTTGCTCTGCATTTGGGTGTACGAAGTGTTAAAACCAAGCAGAAGGGAATAACATTCCACAGGTAAGAAGTTGTTTTACAATATTTTACTGTTACGAACATGTTTAATGAGATGTATATCTCAAAAAGTGATCCTTCTTTTAAGCTAATCAAGTAAAGTAACTGTCCTGATCTGGTCCTAATGCCAAATTAAGCTATGTCACACAACTTAAAGAAAAAAGGTTAACCTTTATATAATAACGTTATTACTTATAAAATTATGATGCTTTGTCAAACAGCTATGTCGGTGTATGTGTTATTCCAAATTGTCAACTATCTGTTTCATGGCACCAACGTGACATAACGCAGTATAACGTTAGTAGTTAACTTGTGGCCTGAATTGTAACTACAAATTATGTGGAACTGCGTTTTTCTGACACACTTATTTTGTGTGTAGTTTCCCAAAAAACACAGATAGGAGACGGGCATGGGTAGCAGCAGTGAGGAGAAAGGACTTTGTCCCGAGTGACTCCTCAGTCATCTGCAGCTGTCACTTCAGACCTGAGGACTTCGACAGGACTGGGCAGACTCCTAAAAATAATACTAGCTACTGTACACTGTATTTTTTGTAAATATGACCTAATAATGTAAACAGTTCTGTGTCCAGGCTCCCATGAGCCATACATGCATTAGGCAGCGCGGCTCCACCTGGGCAAGATGGCGGCCGCGTTGACGTATCGCTCCAATGAGGAGCACCGTTGAATGCGGCATCTACGTATGGCCCAATTCCAATCTGGCCGAAGTGAAGTGATTGAGTGTGAGAGTCTGAAAGGGCTCCGGATGCTACAAATAGGAATGGGACAGCACTTATCCCCCTCTCTACAAAATGTTGTTGACACTGGCGGCTCTGGGCGTGATCATTTATCGGTTATTGTCAGCATATATTCCACACACAAAGAATACATCTATATATCTATATATAGATAGATATATAGATATATATTCTTTGTGTGTGGAATATAACCACTGGTATTCCTCTGACTTCATGTGTGTTTATGTACCATCTTAAATCCTTGTTAATGTAATGTTTCATTATTTATCTATCTGTTTTTTTGCTCTCCTTCCATAACGTTAATGTTTGCATATCTGCCGACCGTGTTACTTCTGGTGTTCCGAGGGCAACCCCTGTATTTGACGTCACAACGCTATGAACTGTGGGTAATTTCCTTACCGTAAGTCCGCATCGATGCTGACCTACGGTAAGGGGGCATAAAGGGCTCACTCACTGACTCACTGACTCACTGACTTGACGATTTTACAATGGGACAGCCCTCACACACTCACGCACTTCACATGAACGTGCCTCTAAGTCAGTGAGTCTGTAAGGGATTGGATTGGAATTGGGCCAAAATATATCTATGGATCCAGCTGTACCGCCGTCATCAGAAAAGGACGTCGCTTTACGTGACGCTTCAGAGTAAGGCTGTCTCATGTCTCTTAATCAGCAATCCTTGCTCCTCACTCCTAACTCCTGACTCCTTGCATGTTTTCCTAAGTGGGAGGGACTAAACAGTTAGATAAGGTGGCTAGATAAGGTGGTTAGCAGTAATTTTAAGGGACTTGGGATGCAGCCATAGAGATTGCACTGGAGTGCCTGCATTTAGAAAAAGAAAACGCATTTTACATGGAAGTCTATGAGAGTGAGTCAGGGCGATTTCCAGCCAGGCTGATATCGCCCCAAAGGGCCGGAACGTGACTTCACACTGCATCTGATTGGATATTCAGAGGCAGGACGAGCTGTTTCAAGTCAAAATTATCCGATTTTTTTTTTTTTGCAAACTTTATTCAAAAATTGGTCATTGCAGTAGTGCAAATAGGACATGAACATAAAACACAGCGATGCCAGGGGTACGGATTGTAGACAAAAAGGACAAACTAATTCATACAGATATTATACAGGGAACATAGATCAGTAGTTTTGATGGCTTTTTGGTTTTTAGATCAATGGATTGTGGTAATGTATTGTTTGAATTCCTTCTCAAAAATTAAAAAAGATGGTTTGTGGTTAGAGAATTTAGCTTTGTGGATATGGTATTTTGCAAGTAACAGGATTAGATTGATGATATAATATTGATTTGTTTTTTTAGCATTATATGAAAAAAAATCCAAACAATACATTTACATATGTAAGCGAAAAATCAGAGTCAGTGTTTTGGGAAATGAATGTACAGACGTCTCACCAGAAAGCATCAGAGAAAGAGCAGGACCAGAACAAGTGACATAGATCTTCTTAAGTTTGTTGGCAGAATGAGCAGTCCACGTCAATGTCTTTTTTGTATCTCCGTAAAAACAACTTGCAGGGGTAAAATCTATGAATCATTTTAAGAGACACTTCTTTAACCTTGTTTAAGATCAGATATCTGGATGGAAGACACCATTTTTTGTCCAGTTCAGGTCTGGAGTGAAGCTATTCCAGTAAGAGACCAAATTTGGGACAGAGACCATGTCCTTCTGAAATAGGGCACGTATATCACGGTTGTTGTTTCCTTTCTTAGTGGAAAAACAGATTTTACCCACACTAGTATCAGCAGGATCCAAATTCAATAAGGTTAATTCGGAAGCTATAGAGTTTTTAAGAAGCGTTATGACACCAGATGGGATTGCATCAAAAACCTGAGCATATTCCTTTGATGGTATGGGAATACCGTACTTGTCTAAAAGTTCAGAGTAAGACATTAAAACACCTTTAGAATTAAAATTAAAAAGCTGCTTAACTAAGTAAATTCCATGGACAAACCAGTTTTCCAAAAATAAAGATTTATGTTTGTATAAAATGTCTCTATTATTCCAAATGTAGTATCTGTGGGGTGAGAAATTGTGCTTGTAAATTAAGGACCAGGAAAGAAGCATTTGTTTATGGAAATTGGACAACTTTAGGGGGATTTTTTCAATATACTGTAGTTGCAGATTAAAATGAATTTAAGGCCACCAAGTTTTGAAAATAAATAATTTGGAATAAAATTCCAGATTGAGGATGGGTTTTTAAGGAATTGTTTAATCCAATTTATTTTGAAAGTGTTATTTAGGGTAGAGAAATCAAGAAAGTTTAGGCCACTATGTTCATATGAGTTCATTAAAACCAATTTCCTGATGTAGTGTATCCTGTTTCTCCACACAAATTTATAGAGCATATTGTCAATGGATCCAGCGGTCTGTTTATTCACAAGCGGGAAATGCCCTCTGCTTTAGTTAGTAAAATTCTGCCTCTAATTGACAAATCTCTCTGGAGCCATGAATTGAACTTTCTCTGTACTTTTCCTATAATGGGATTAAAGTTCAGGGAACATCTAGTACTCTGATTTTTGTTAACATCTATACCGAGATAGGTAACAGAATCTTTAACAGGAATGCTAGAGATGGAGGAAACATTACAGTTCTTGAGTGCTAACAGCTCACACTTACTGACGTTTAAACAAAGCCCAGAGGCATTAGAAAACATCTTAACTGTGTCGATGGCTACAGATACCTGGGAAGCGTCCTTTAAAAATAAAGTGGTATCGTCAGCTGGGAAGCGTCCTTTAAAAATAAAGTGGTATCGTCAGCTAGCTGACTGATGATGATCTCTCTTTCAGCTATAGTGATACCTTTCAGGGGGCTGAGTTTAATAAAGTCTGAAAGTAATTGAGTACAAATCAGGAACAGGTACGGTGAGATCGGGCAGCCTTGTCTAACGCTGCGCTTTAAATCAAATCTGGGAGCGGTGCCTGCATATAGTTTGATTGAACAGTTAGCATTTTTATATGGGGTGCTGTTTGTAAAGTGTCTCACGCTGAAAATAACATCAACATTTTGCCACATTTAGCTTCAAACAATGTTTCAAAAAGTGTTGTGAATTTTTTAACGTCACCTTTTACCACATTTACAGCAATATTTGTTAACTTAGAAATATATTAAATAGTTAAATCTAAATATTAAATGTGGCACCTAAATGTTAGATGTTAAATCTAAATATTAAATCTAAATCTAAATGTTAAATCTAAATATTAAATCTAAATCTAAATGTTAAATCTAAATATTAAATCTAAATCTGAATGTTATATCTAAATGCTAAATCTAAATATTAAATATCACTGTGTAGGTTTTGAGGTGTCCATCTGAGGAGGTTGTGTTCGTAGTGGAGACAGTGACACAGTCATTTATCACGGGGGTCTTGTTGTGTCCATCTGGGCAGGTGTAGACTGCGCTCCGTGTGCAGACAGCGGCGGGCGTATTTCTTTTCCCTCGATTATCACACGAACCCCAGCAAAGTGGGCTTTTTTCCCTTCCTTCTTAGCAGCCTCAATTAGCGGCCAGAGTTTCTCATGCACTGCCTTATCATCAGCAGTAGTAAGATCCTCCGTGAATCTCAGCTTGTTCTCCTTGAGAAAGTTGCAGGTCTTTGCAATTTTCCACACCAGGTCGCGCAACAATCTGTTGGTGAAGCGGATAATAGTCGTCCTCAGCTTCTTCTGATTGTCGTTAAAGCGACCCAGACGATGAACGACGTCGATGTCCTCTTTGATCCTTGCCTGGCCCCCCTCGACAACAGCACAGCAAATGTCGGCAACTTTGGCTTTGATGTTTTCGTGCTTGTCTTCACGGGGATCCCGTGATGCCTCAGGTTCCACCTGCGCTGATACCGTTCTGCTTCGTTGATTTTCATTTCAACCTCTGACAGCCGCTGAACGTTATTTTCACACGAGATTCATTACTTTCATGTCAGCTTTCAGGGTTTCGACCTCCGTAAATAGAAAGTCAATTGATTTTTTCAGAGCGTAGATGCTTACTGTGTTATGGTTGACCATGCTTTCCAGATTATCTGCACACTTGTTGATCAGATTAGCAATGTTGCTCTGCAGCTGTTCAGGCTCGGATTCCGGCAGTGGGGTCAGCTCTGGGCTCTGTCTGCCCGTGAGGAGGGAGCCAGTGTAGTCATGGTCGGAGTCGGAGCTGGTGGCAGCGGCAAAAGCAACAGTGGTGGCGGCAGTAGAGCAAGCCGGGGCGCTGGCGGTTTTAGTAGATGACATTGTGGCTTTGAGTGAGGCAGTAGTCTTGGGTGAAATATTTTTCACTTTCTCTTTCCACTTAATACCGTGTTTGGCCCGGAACATAGTAGTAACTGTTGTTAGCTTAGCTCGAGAGCTAACGCTAGCTAGCCGTTAGCAGTTACCATTCTGCACCCGACGAACCTCGATGCAAAATACAGTGGCGGTGAAGCACCTCTCCTGGTCAGACCAAGCAGGGAGCTCCAGGTTCACACTGCAAAATAAAGTCCTGGCTTAAAAGTCATAATTCGCGGCAGGGAGGAGTGAAAACTGAAAACTTTGATTCAGCTACAGATCCCTACGAGTGCATGGGCCGCCATCTTGCCAGCCCTCCATTTTTGCTCGAAAATTATCAGAATAATTAATATATTGTGTGTATATGACAATAATGGTGATGATAATCATACATTTATCATCATCTTTATTTTCTTTTGTGGCTCGAGGAGGGGCGGTGCCCTATCGCCCTCTATTCGCCAGCCGCCCCTGAACAGTTGTCAGTTCAGCCAGCAACTGTTGAAACCAGGGCAGAAATTTTACTCTCTGTCTGGCCACGATGCCCCTCTAAAAATCATATGACTGAACGAAAACCTTTATTGCCCCAAGGGATACTTGGCTGTGCACACATTTTCAGCAGTACATGGTTGTGTGTGCATCTGCAAGGATGAATCAAAGTGGATTTTAAACAATGGACCTACATGTGAAGATGAGCTGCTCGGTTCAGTTCACAGTTCTATTTAAGGGTATTACATTTATTACAATTTAGAGGAATATATTGGCAGAAATGGAATATAATAAGCATGTTTTCTTTAGTGTATAATTGCCTGAAAATGAGAATTGTCATGTCTTCTTTACCTTAAAATGAGCTATTATCAATATAGGGAGTGTGTCCTCATCCACGGAGTCCATCATGTTGCACTGCCATGTCTCTACAGTAGCCCAGAACGGACAAACCAAACACTGGCTCTAGATAGAACCATTGTGTGTTCATGTCAGCTACTGTAGTTAGCAGCCCTTCCGCGACAAGCCAAACGGTGACAGAAAAAACACTGATTTTTAACGTTAAACTGCTTCATTCAGAGGTTATAGCAGTTTAAATCACAGGGTGTGTTCATTTTAGAAAGGAAAGGACCTCTACGGATTTTTCGGCTCCTAGTAAAAACCTCCTGAACATCTGGATTTTAAGTTATCAGAGAGAAAAGGGGAACACTGGGCTAGTGGCTGACGAGCCAAACAGAGTTGGAGAACCGTAAAACATAATGTAAAACTGCTTTATTCAGTGTTTTTACTGGTTTCACCTGATCTGTCACTTTTGGAGAATAGGAGCCTTCTGTAGATAATTTGGCTCCCTGTAAAAACCTCCTGAACACTGAAGGAATCATAACAAGGAGTTCACCCTTGGCACATAGGAGAAGTTTCAGCTGGTTGGTTACAATCTGCAATCCTAACCACCGTTAGCATGTACATGTACATGTACATGTATATATATATATATATATGTACTGTATACATACATATATCTATATCTATCTATATATATATATATATATATATATGCACACACATATATGTATGTATGTATGGGTGATTCTCATGAACATGGTACAACCCCCCCCCCCCCTTTTATTTTTTAATTAAGATCTTATTTCACTATTCAATTTGAAATTATAACCCATATGCACATTTTTTTTCAGACATTTTTATTGACACTTTGAGGAAATAAATTCATTACCGTAACACATTTTTAAGTACATTCTAAAAGTGGTGTGCGTGATAAAATATGCTGTAAGGACAAACCTGTTCAATACACCATTGGACACAAACGCATACATATGGTTCAAAAGTTGTGGATACATTTGATTTTTAATTTTTTCCATATATTCCGATTGACGGAATTCCGAGGACTACCCTTTTTCGCGATGGGAACATCAAAATTCATTATCTACAGACCTTCACGCGATGGGAACATCAAAATTCATTATCTACAGACCTTCACGATTCCAAAAACATAGGTTTCATTTAGAAATCCACCGTGACCATGGGGACCCCCCCTTCCTACCAGACTAATAGCTAACATAGCTACTTAGTTAGCTATTCGTTACGTTACGTTTGCCCAGTAACATTAGTTAATAGCATTACCTGGCGGCCATTACCTTAAATTAGCGTTCAGTGCTTGCTACTAACGAGTTTTTCCCCGATCTCTACAGTAAAACAAAGTTTATGTAAAAGCGTTGCCCGAGTTACCTTACAGCTCTTCTAGCAGTGATGCATGATGGAAAATGCGGTAACCAAGGGCGCTAACCACATAACAACCAAGAACCAAGTAGTGCAGCGGGCAGCAGGATGGATGAAAAAACACACACACTGCCACAAACTATCTAGATTCTTCCACCTGCAATAGGTGGGGTTTTCCACAAGGTGGCAGGCTTGATGAGAGCATAATAAGATAAGATAAGATAAGATAAGATAAGATAAGATAAGATAAGATAAGATCCCACAATTGAGAAATTCCAGTGTTACAACAGTCAAGGGGAAAGAGTCAGATTAAAGATTTCAAAATTTAAAACGTAAAACAAACTAAGCATGCAAAAAGAGTACAAAAATACAAGAAACAGCAATAAATAATAATAATGAGCAGTGAATAAAAAAGTGAGCAATGGATTAAAGTGAACATATTTAGTGCAAAGTGAATATTGTATGTGCAAATAAACAACAACAACATGGGGGACAGTTATGCTTATTCTGGTGTCCATAAGGTGTCCATAGTGTCTCTAAAGTGTCCATAGTGTCCCTAAAGTGTCCATGGTGCAGTTTACTGTGAGCAGTGCTGGTTATGTAGCCTGACAGCAGCAGGCAGGAAGGACCTGCGATAGCATTCCTTCACACACTTTGGGTGAATCAGTCTATCGCTGAAGGAGCTCTCCAGAGCTTTTATCTCCTCCTGCAGGGGGTGAGAGTCATTAGTGCTCATAGATGACAGCTTGGCTGTCATCCTCCTTTCTCCCACCACCTGCACAGAGTCCAGAGAGCATCCCAGGACAGAGCTGGCCTTCTTGATCAGCTTGTCCAGTCTCTTCCTATCTGCAGCCGAGACGCTGCTGCCCCAGCAGACCACTCCGTAAAAGATGGCTGATGCCACCACAGTGTCAAAGAAGGTCTTCAGGAGCGCCCCCTGCACTCCAAAAGACCTGAGCCGCCTCAGCAGGTAGAGTCTGCTTTGGCCTTTCCTGTACAGTGCTGTTATGTGATTAGTCCAGTCCAGTTTATTGTTAAGATGAACACCCAGGTACTTATAAGATGTCACCATCTCAATGTCCTTTCCCTGGATGTTCACCGGTGTTGGGGGGAGGAGTCTGCACCTGCGGAAATCCACCACCAGCTCTTTGGTTTTCCCCGCGTTGATCTGAAGGTGGTTCCTCAGGCACCAGTCCACAAAGACCTGGTTCAGTTCTCTGTACTCCCTGTCGTCCCCATCTGTGATGAGGCCGACTATGGCAGAGTCGTCAGAGAACTTCTGCAGATGACAGGTGGGGGTGTTATATGAAAAGTCTGCAGTGTAGAGGGTGAAGAGGAACGGTGCCAGCACCGTCCTCTGCGGGGCCCCCGTACTGCAGACAACCAAGTCCAATACACAATCCTGGGTCCTGACATACTGCGGCTGCTCCGTGAGGTAGTCCAGGATCCAGGATGTGAGGTGATTAGCCACCCCTATGTGCTCCAGTTTGTCCCTCAGAAGTGCAGGCTGTATGGTGTTGAAAGCGCTGGAGAAATCAAAGAACGTGATTCTCACAGAGCTTCTGGGCTTCTCCAGGTGAGAAAGAGCTCTATGCAGGAGGAAGATGACAGCGTCGTCCACCCCAGTGCCAGGCTGGTAGGCAAACTGCAGCGGGTCCATTGAAGGGCCTACTGCGGGGCGGAGACGAGACAGGACCAGGCGCTCCAGAGTCTTCATGAGGTGCGATGTTAATGCCACCGGTCTGAAGTTGCTGAAGTCCTTGGGGTGCGGAGTCTTGGGCACAGGTACCACGCAGGATGTCTTCCACAGCTGTGGTACTCTCCCCAGCCTCAGGCTCAGGTTGAAGATGGTTTCAACTATCCCCCACAGTTGGTCTGCACAGGACTTCAGCAGCCTGGAGCTGATGCCGTCTGGACCTGCAGCCTTCCTCGTCTTTATCCTCCTCAGCTGATCTCTCACCTGACAGGTAGTGAAGGACAAGCTGGAGCAGGGGGGCTGTGTGCTGGGGGGTGGAGGTGACGAGGTGGGGGGAGGAGTGGGGGGTGGTGAGATGTCCGGGGGAGCGGGGGTGGGGGAGGTGTCGAAGCAGTGTGCCAGGAGTGTAGGTGGGGGGGAAGGTGAAGGTGAGGATGAGGGGGGTTGCAGCCGTGATGTCTGGGCCAGGGGAGGGGCAGACTGATCAAATCTATTGAAGAATAGATTCAGATCATTCACCCACTGCTGGTCGCCTCTGGCCTGGGAGTCTGGTTGTTTGTGTCCTGAGATGGTTTTCAGACCTTTCCAGACTCCGCTGACGTCGCTCTGCTGCAGCTGTTCCTCCATCTTCTTTTTATATTCTTCCTTTCCCCGCCTGATGTTTCTCCTTAGCTCCTTCTGCACGGCCTTCAGCTCCTCCTTTTTTCCAGAGTTCAAAGCTCTCCGCTTCTCCTTCAGGAGAGCTTTTAACTCTGGAGTAATCCAGGGTTTGGTGTTGGAGAAGCAGCATACAGTCCTGGTGGGTACGGTGCTTTCCACACAGAAGTTTATGTAGTCCATAATGCATGATGTCATACTGTCAATGTCCTCCCACACAGTGGCCTCGAAGCAGTCCTTCAGGGCCTCCTCGGCCTCCTCAGACCATCTTTTCACAGTGCGGGTGGTTGCTGGTTCTCTCTGCACCAGAGGTTTGTAGACAGGCAGAAGATGAACCAGGTTGTGATCAGCTTTTCCCAGGGGGGGCAGGGGGGATGAGTGGTATACCTCCTTGGTGTTGGCATAAAATAAATCCAGTGTTTTATTGTCTATTGGTGGATGGACAGGCGTGATTGAAGTCCCCAGAGATCAGAAGGAGGGCCTGAGGGTGCTGAGTTTGCAGCCTACTTGTAACAGAGTGGAGAATGTCACAAGCAGACTCAGCCTTTGCAGACAGGGGGACATACACTGCTACCATAATGACAATTATAGACTGAATGACTAAGCATAATGCATAATGCAATAAAAGACATACACAAAATATTAGCGAGGAACTTAATGTAGCTATAATACAGCGAAATTTAACACGGCTAACATAACATTACATAAAGATGATCATTAGATATAGTATGTAAGTTTTGTCCTTTCCTGTTCCTTAATCATTTCCCTTTTTAAAGTCATTCCTGGAGGATCATGCTGTACATTCACAGATGTCTGGCTCTACAGTGATCGTATCTATTTCATTTTCCATTACAGGGTCAAGTTGTACATTTTCTTGACTGTCCTTCTCCACAATAATTTACATTTTTCACTGTCCACTGGTGAATCAGGCTGTTGCTTTCCTTCACTGTCCTGCTCTACATTCCAGTCACCTGCTGTATTCTCGTTAACAGGCAGATCTTTACTTAAACCCATGGGACAGCTGCTGGTAGTTGCATTTGCTGGACAGGTATACAAATGTTGTGCCATCTTAAGTTTCTACTTTTCGGTCACCTCTTTTTCACAACCAAGCCCAGTGGCAAGCAGTTTTTTCCATTATTAGCCTATTAATAACGTAAATATTGACCATATATGTGCAATGCCTTTCCAAAAGCGTCATCAAACAAATGGCCATACTTTATACTTCTCATTTTGTCATAGTAATATGTGACCTGTCAGAACTGTCACACTTTAAAACTTACAGCTAACTCCTTGCAGCAGAATTTGGTGTTGCCATTGTTGAATTTTGACCATTAATGAATATTCAAAGTAATGGAATACATTTTGCACAAGTGTGAGAAAGTTATAAACACGTCTCATCTAATAAATGACAAACATTCATTCATTATAACCTTTTAGTCTTTATTGGCTGAAAAAAAACATGTTTAATAAAACAATAAATAATTCATTATCATATTAATAATTTTATGTATAAAATTGAACAATATTTCTGTGATTACAGTTACAAATAATTCAAATTTAAAGAAATCTCATGGATGTGCTTATAGTTTGCTGGGCTCTGTGACTGGTTTCACCCTCAGGACACTATAGTTTGCTGGGCTCTGTGACTGGTTTCACCCTCAGGACACCCTCCTGGGAACATGAGGCAGCTGGCATCCTGTCTCTCCTCCATAGTCCAGTTAAGGCAGAATGCAGGTAAGTGTCATCGGTGTCCAGGCTTTTAATAAGCACAGCTGAAATGAACAGTAAGCATTAAGCTACAACAGTAGCATACAAAATATACATAATATTCAGAAATGTACAGAGATCATGGGCCGTATTGACTAACATTCTACCGGAGGTGGGACCAAGTTTTGCAAGTCACAAGTAAGTCTCAAGTCTTTATAGTCATAATATGCTTCACTAAATGTAATGCGCTTTAACAACAGAGTAATTAAATTTACAAAAATCATGAATGCTTTTAAAAATGTGCTTTTATTTGTTAAAACAAGTTTGTGTTTCCATCTGTAATTCTTGACCTGCATGTTCTGCATATTGCAGTTCATTTTTTATTTACCACAGTCTAGGTTTTGTACACAAATGAAATTATCTTTGGTATAATTTTTCCCAGATGCTGCTCAGTAACGTAACATTAGATCTATTTCGACCTCACTCGGACTGTCACCGCGGGCTTTACGTTGAATGATGCCCTCATCTCCCAATCCTCGAGACCTATATCAACAATGTCATGTGACTGACCTTAGGAGCACACCTCCTCTTCTTTGCTTCACTTGCCTCATCCGAGACCTACAGGTAAGTGGGTTTGGGACTCCATTTTTAACAAGCCGTCACTTTTGTGCAGGTGCCTTGTGTCCCTGAGGATTGCATGTGGATTTCCCGTTTTCTTGTCGTTTGGATGACATTGCGAGGCAGAGAGTTACATTGCATGCGTTAACCTTTCCTCTTTGTTTCAGGTAACCTAATTTGTTGCACCTGGCGGTAACTAATTACTCTAACTGCATTTTTGGGCAAGTGCTGTTGTCTTGCAGTGTTTTCAAGCCGTTTCTCCAGTGGGATTAAATTTAAAAATATAAGTTTTTGCCGCAGTTACAGAGCTGTTCATTCATTTGTTGTTTTTTGAGCTGCATTTGTGTTTCCCCATTAACTCACTGTCCGCAGTGAGGGATTTTTTGAGGTCCCCCTCCTGTGCGTTCACGCACACTGAGGAGTGGAGACTAGTTTTGCTCAGCCATTATCTACTCACCCATATGCTGAGGGAGGCTCTGGTGAAGTTTTAGAGTCCTCACAACACCCAGAAGTGGGTAACAGCACAACTGCACACCTAATGGCTGACGGCGACCCAGATTAAAACGTCCAAGAACACAGAATTGAAACCATAAAATATATCCATACTGCTCGTCCGTAGTGATCCAAGTGTCCTGAAGCTCCGACATGAAAAGTTGTTTGGAAAAACGTCATTTGAACTCTGTTTTTAGCCTCATTGTAGCCTGTAGCTTTAAAGCCCAACTTGCAGGTTGGAGACCATGGTGAATGAATGTGTAGGAAAATGATGTAGAAACTCGATTAAAACAAAAAACAAAAACATATACACACTCCAGTGACTTTTGGGGTAGTTTTTGTGAGAGAATTTTGCTTCCGCATCGGCATCTAAAAACCCACTAACCGGAAGTGACGTAGCGTAAGGGAGTCCGGCCGAGTTCGATTGAGTGTAACATAAATAAACATGGATCCCAGTACTAGTTTTGAGACTGAAGAGGTTGAGAGAGAGAGAGATACGAAGATTTCCTGATAATTTTTTGTATGATAGGTGCTTGTGTGGGAACTGCCAGCCCATGTCCTCAGCTGGGGAGAGTATGTGCTGCAGGGAGGTGGCTGCCTTCTGCCACTAAAAAATGCTGGGTTATTTTTTCTACCCAAATGCTGGGTTGAGCCTGTTGGGTCATATTTATGGGTTATTTCTAAGGAGTTGGGTAGTTTTTGTGACCCAACCAGTAACCTAGCTGGCTGGGTTAGTGGTTGGGTCAGCTCTGGGACGTTGCCCCTCCCCAAAATTCAAATAACAACCCAGCACGGAAGTACAATTTACCCTGCAGCTGGGTTAAATTGTGGCGCGACCTCTCTTCTGGCTTCTCTCTACCTCCTGAGATGGTGCCAAGCGGCCAGCCTCGTGCTTTGGGAGGATAAAGTAAAAGAAAAGGTTTGTATGTACTTTCTAAGTTACCTTATAACCTGTCACATACAGGTTACAGAAATATCACTGTCTGTATAGCGCTAGTTATCCCTAACATTACACCAGCTCCGTCATCTTAGCTAGCGGTTAGCCGTTGGCCAGATTAGCTTGCGTTGCTAGCTGGGCTGAAGTTAAAAGATTTTAAATTCAGTATGGTCCACATTTATTTCGGGAGGGTTAAGGGAGGATGGTGAAAATGAGCCATGATGTCGAGAAAGTGGGTGTGTTTCAAAACGCTGCTTAATAACAATATATATTGTCAGTCAAGCTAATATCAGGAAGTTGTTTATTTACAGTGTTCTGTCAAAATATGTTCCCCGGACGAGATGTGATTCCCTCCGGGTTAACGTGAGGGTAAGGGGAAACACATTGCCGGGAGACACGTATTGACAGTAGAACAGATTTCGATATACCACCGACATGGGGCCGTCATACAATGCCCGACCCAGCCCTCACGGACCCAGCCGTGGCTGGCTCACGCTCTGCAGCGATCATTTTGGCGTGTGGTCTGTTTGTTTCTGCGAGCGGCAAGCGAAGCAGTCAAGCAGCACAGAGCAGATCAAACCAGTCAGACACAGAAACAGCATAGAGACAATCCGGTAAGTTGTCAAAATAAAAACCCCTGTGTGGTGGCTGTCCTGGGCCTAAACGTGTCAAATTGATGAGGTTTGCAGTTCTGTCTGCCGATGCTGGGCACATCCTGGAACAAGAAGCTCACTTAGGTGCTAACGCTTTTGTTGTGATTTTGTTTTTATGGTATAAAACGCTACAATCTGATCACTGTTAGCTCGTCGCCAGCGTTAGCTCATAGACCTATACGTTAGCTTGCCTGTTCATTAGCACTGAATGTAACGTTACATGTGAGTAGAAAGTGAATACTATCCACATATGTTCATCATCAACAAGCAAGGAGACATCATAAAAGCTATGTTGTTGCTATGTTTAATTCTGTCTTTTTGTCTCAGGTCAACTTTCTAAATGGACAGCTTTGTCATAGACAAACTGACAGAGTGGCAGCTTCCTGAACTTATAGATAGTTTTAAAGGTAAGCATATCACCTTTTTTTCTTATTGTAATGTTCCCTGCACCCATAACATCTGTGTGTGTAAAATTGGTCTTAAGTTTGTTTTTTTGTTACAGAAGGATATGCTGTACTTCTAGAATTAAAAGAATAAGTGTATAATAGTAGGTTTCTGGCCAATATAATGATTTTGTAACTGTTGCCACTGTATGTGTTACATATTTCCATGAAGTTTCCATCTAAGAATGACTTTGAGTCAGAATTTATTTTGGGTAATATTCTGTATTTTATTTGTGCTCTTTTAGTATACAGGAAGAGTCTTTTATTTTGAAGCCCCGTTGAGCTGTTTCCGTCTGGTTAACGTGAGTGAGTTAGAAGCTAGCTGACGCTGTTGAGTGCAGGTTGCATAGAGAGATGCTCATATGCACCTAAGGATGAGCTGTACCTGCTTTTAGAACAAGAGTAATGTTTACTGGTGTATACGAAGATAAGAAATTCCAAGATGATTTCCTTTCCATGCAGCCAACGAGGTACTTTATTACATTTGTATTTATTTGTGTTTTCTATTGTTTGCTATCATGTTTGCTATTCAGCTAACGTGTTGTCTGTATGTTTAATACTGTGTATTGTTAGTTTTCACGGTTTGATGAGGAGAGAAGACTTCAGTAAAACCTGTCAAGAAAACCACTTGTGTCTGATTGTGCCTGGGGAGGGAGTCACAGTGAAAACTGTTCATCGACGCGAGTGGCCGATGCAGCAAGAAGTTTGAAGACTAGCGAGCTAATCTCAACGTGTTCACGACGGTTCATCAAAGGACTGACAGATGAGGAAAATCTCGCACTCTCACACAGTTGAAAACGCACACACATACGAACTGACTTGGCAGCATTTTCAAGACAAAGCCATTAAGAACTTGGACACTAACAAGAGTGGGCTAAGAAGAGGGTTTTACAAGAGTTGCTTAAAGGGTTTATGTGAATGCTTAAGAACTGTTGTGTGAGTGGTGAATGCAACTTAATTGCCAAGTTAAAGTTATTTGAATCTTGCCATTAAAGGGTACTATAGTCAGCCTTGAAGCTAAAGATTTAAGTTAAAGGGCACCTTTTCCACCTTGTATTTTTAAGTGCCAATTTAAAGTGTGTGTTTTGATAATACTAAGTGAAGGCTAGTTGCCATTTTATATTTGTTTAATGCAAGTGTTCCAAGGGAACCAAGGTTTATTTACCTTTTCAAAGTGAATTTTGAGTTTAAAGCTGTTGAATAGAATAGTTCATGGTCATTTCTGATTCTGTTTCTGTTTCTACATTTAAGAAGCACACATTTAAAGGACATTTTGAAGTAATACTGATTTTATCAGTATCTGCTATTACAGCTTATGATAATAACTTTGAGTGAACATTCACACATTAAGAGGCATTAGCAATTCATGCAGAGATTTATTTACAATTCATATCTAGTGAATTTAAAGCCATTATTTGATAATGGAAGAGTCAAGTGAGTTTACACCCAAGGTAAGGGACAATATTAGTGATAGTGAAAATCAGAACCCTCCAGAAGATCAAGTCGAAGATGCTGAAGCCCAGCGAGAGGAAGTGCAGCAGCCAAGACGTGGTGGACAAATCCGCACACTAACAGAGAAGGGCAAAGAAATGCTAGACAACACAATTAAAGCACTTCAACAAAAATTCAACTACATTTACCACAAATGGAGAACACAAGTCAGACTCGCTAAGAAGTCATTGTCACAGTCCTCGGAGCCCTTACCAGAACATCTGCTAAATGATATCATAGGTGATGTCAGAGGCTTTTCCGCTGACGTCCAGTGCATTTATGAAGAGTTACGCAGAGTCACAGTCCCAGACCAAGACACACGCCGAAAAGTAGATCAGTGTGTAGAGATTTCAAGCTTCATTGTATCCAGAGCATCACGTTGTCTAAGTGGAAGGGTTCCTGAAGAAGAAGAACAAGACTGGCCAGATGCCAGCTTTCTTTGGAACTCCAGTAAAAGTGAATCAGGTACTGTCACCTCTATTCTGAAAGATGCCTTGGAGCACTCAAGCAGGTCTTCTCTGAAACGCCAAGAAGCTGCCGCCAACGCTGCTGCAAGCCAAGCTGTTCTGAAAGTATTGCAAGAACAAGAAAGAGAACAACTGGAGATACAGCGTCTAGAGGAAGAAGCTAAAAGGAAGATCGCTGCTCAGGAGGCAGCTGCCATGAGGCGTCGTCTAGAACAAGAAGCAGACGAAATGAAAAGAAGAATAAAGAGAGAAGAGGAGGAAGCTGAAATGAAAGCTAAACTGGAAGAAGAACACACAGCTCTACAAAGGACTCTGGAAGAAAAACGGAGAAGGTTACAGCATCTGGAGGCAGTGAAAGAGCTGTATGTGTATGATCAAGAACTGGATGTAAAGAAAGAGCCAAAGGATATCTTAACCCATGAGTTACCCCACAAGGCATCCACCCCAGTCTGTGTTTCCTGCCCCACAGGCTGTGATCACCTCCTCAAATGAAAGCACCGCTGAGCTTGTCAAGGTCTTGGCAGATGCCTTAAGTGCCAATAGAATCCCAGTCCCTGAACCGTCAGTGTTCAGTGGGAATCCACTGAAGTACAGTGATTGGAAGCTCTCTTTCCAAACGCTTATTGACCAGAAGAATATCCACAACAAAGAGAAGATATACTATCTCCGCAGATATGTAGGTGGTCAAGCTAAGAACGCGCTTGATGGATTCTTCCTGCTTGGGACCGAATCTGCTTATGCTTTAGATTATGCTTATGCGAGATGGAATAGGAAAGTCATTGAAGTTGAAGAAACAAGCGGCAAGTTCCCCTCCTTTAGCCAGTTCATTGAATTTCTGACAAGAGAAGCAAAAATTGCCTGTAACCCAGTGACATCTCTGCAATCACTAAAGCAAGGTGAAACTGAAAAGCCAAAACCACAAAGACATCAAAACGTCAAAGCAAAGACACTGATAACAAGTTCCAATGAAGAGACTGTGAAGACATGCACTTTCTGCCAGAAGACTGGGCATGCTTTGAACAAATGCAGAAAGTTCCTTGAAAAGACAGTCTCCGACAGAGTTAAGTTTGTCCAAGCTGAAAAGCTATGCTTTGGTTGCCTTAAGTCAGGCCACGTCTCAAAGAGCTGCAACAGTAGGAGTGTTTGCGACACCTGCAACATGCGGCACCCTACCTGTTTGCATGAAGACAGAGACAAAGAATGGCAAAGACAAGCACAAGCCAAACGAAATCCAAACCGAGAAAAATCAAGTTCAAGTCAAGAAAGGAATAAAGAAAAGCCCCAAGAAACGCAACTCAAAGACACAACCACTGTTGCTACTTCAAACAGAGTAATCCTTGATGAAGCGAATACACAGACATCTGCAATACTTCCTGTCTGGCTGTCATCAGTCACTCAGCCAGCACAGGAGGTACTTGTATATGCTCTGTTGGACTCTCAAAGTGACACAACTTTCGTTTTGAGAGAAGTAGCTGACGTTTTGGAAGCTGACAGAGAACAAGTCAAGTTGAAGCTTTCTACTATGACATCCAGAACCTCGGTAGTAAGCTCCCAAAGGATAAAAAATCTACAAGTCCGTGGCTTTTACTCTGGCAAAAGGGGTGGAATTTATTCCCGCTAACAGAACTCACATCCCAACTGGTGAAACTGCCAAAGCCTGGCCCCACTTAGAACACCTCCAAGAAGACGTGGCACCTCTACAAGACTGTGAAGTAGGTCTGCTCATTGGGTACAACTGCTCACAGGCTTTACTCCCACGAGAGGTTGTCTCTGGCAAGGAAAATGAGCCCTATGCACAGCGCACAGACCTTGGGTGGAGTATAGTTGGCCATGGGAATCCCTGTGTAGATTATGGAGATGCCTTTGGGATCAGTCATCGCATAGTGGTGAGGCAAGTGACTCCAGATATTGAGCCCGCCATCAACCTAAAAACTGAAGTGCACTATGTGAACAGATCCAAAGTCAAAGAAATGACCCCTTCAGACTTCTTAAAGGTCCTGGAATCAGACTTTTTAGAGAGAGCTGGAGAAGAGGGTCCTGTGTCTCAAGACGACCTCAAATTCTTGTCAAGGATAAGGGAAAACATCAAGCAAGGGAGTGATGGTCATTATGAAATGCCATTACCATTCAAAGAAGAAAGACCAAACCTACCAAACAGTAAGATATGTGCAGTACATCGTTTGAAGTGTCTTGAAAAGAGATTAAAGAAGAACGAAATGTACTACAAGGACTATGTAAACTTCATGGATGACATAATCTCACGTGGTGACGCAGAGAAGGTCCCTGAGGAAGAACTTGACAACAGTCCGGCATGGTATATTCCACACCATGGAGTTTATCATCCACAGAAGCCAGGGAAAATACGTGTAGTATTCGACTGTTCTGCCAGGTTTCAAGACACATCTCTCAACGACCATCTGCTTACCGGACCCGACCTGACAAACACTTTGGTGGGAGTCCTGTGCAGATTCCGAAAGGGCTCTATCGCAGTGACTTGTGACATCGAACGGATGTTTCACCAGTTTCGTGTGAAAAGAGAAGACCAGGATTACTTGCGATTTTTATGGTGGGAGTACGGCGATCTGGAAACCACACCTTCCACCTACAGAATGAAAGTCCACCTGTTTGGAGCGGCTTCGTCTCCTGGCTGCGCCAACTTTGGTCTGAAGCATTTAGCAGCACAAGGGCAAGGTCAATATGATGAGGACACCATACGCTTCATTCAGAGGAATTTCTATGTAGATGATGGTCTAGCAAGTGTACACACTGAAAAGGAAGCCATCCAGCTCGTTAAGGAATCAAGGGAACTTTGCGCCACAGGCAAGTTAAGGCTCCATAAGTTTGTCTCCAATAACGAAAATGTGATGGCATCCATTCCAGAGGAAGAATGCGCCACAGTTAAAGATCAAGACATGGCCTTGAGTTTACCTCATATGGAGAGAGCTCTTGGCGTAGAGTGGTGCATCACTTCTGATTCATTCAAGTTCAGAGTGCAAGTGAAGATGAATCCACTCACAAGAAGAGGCGTGCTCTCTACGGTTGCCTCTGTGTATGATCCGTTAGGATTCATGGCACCCTTTGTCCTTCTTGGAAAGCAAGTTCTCCAGCAAATGTGCAGAGAAAAGATTGGCTGGGATGATGAACTTCCAGAAAAGCTAAGACCTCAATGGGAGTCTTGGATTAGAGACCTACCCAAGCTATCTGAAATGGAAATCAAAAGATGCTACTTACCTTCAGGTTTCAGCAACGTCAAGGGGTATGAGCTTCACCATTTTTCTGACGCGAGCACCTCCGGATATGGTGGATGTACTTACCTGCGAGTTGTGAGTGAGTCTGAAGAAGTCCATTGCTCTTTTGTGATGGGAAAATCAAGAGTCTCACCAACCAAGGTGACGACAATACCAAGACTGGAGCTCACTGTGGCAGTGGTTGCAGTTCGAACTAGTGACATGCTCCGTGACGAACTGGAAATCCAAAATTTGCGAGAATACTTTTGGACGGGTTCTACAGTCGTTCTCGGCTACATAAACAATGATGCCAGAAGGTTTCAAGTGTTTGTAGCGAACCGAATCCAAAGAATCAAGTCAAGTACAAAGCCAGAACAATAGGCCTATGTTTCATCTGAGGAAAATCCGGCCGATTGCGCATCTCGTGGATTAACATCAGCACAACTCAAGACCTCCAGTTGGTTCACTGGACCGAAGTTTCTCTGGCAAAGGGAACTGCCCGACAGAGAGCGCAAGGTGGGAGAAGTTAAGAATGATGACCCTGAGCTCTGCAAGGCTCATGTGTTCAACACTAAGGCAAAGGAGGACAAATCATTATTGGACCGCCTTGAGAAGTTCTCGGATTGGTCAAGAGTAATTCAAGCAGTGGCCAGATTGAAACGACGAGTCAAGGAATGCAGAGGTGAGAAGCAAAGAACCAATGAAAGTACAAGCTTGGAAGAAAGGAAAGAAGCAGAAATCGCTATTGTCAAGTTAGTGCAAGAAGAAGCGTTCCCAGGTGAGATAAAGAGCTTGAAAGCGAAAAAAGTCATCACCAAGTCCAAGCACAGTAAACTGTACAAGTTAAGTCCATTTTTGGACGAAGAAGGGATCTTAAGAGTGGGAGGACGTCTAAGTCAAGCCTCGTTACACCCACATGTGAAACATCCAGCTATACTACCGAAAAGTAGTCACATATCCAGGCTACTTGTCAAGCACTGTCACAAACGAATTTATCATCAGGGACGTGCAATGACGGTCAATGAATTGTGAGCTAATGGATGGTGGATTCTAGGATGCAGCAGTGCAGTATTGTCACACATATTCAAATGTGTAAGATGTTGAAGGTACAGAAGACATACTGAAGACCAAAAAATGGGCAACTTACCTGAAGACAGAATGGAAGCGACTCCTCCATTCACGCACACTGGTATAGACTGCTTTGGTCCGATCTATGTAAAAGAAGGAAGGAAAGAGGTTAAAAGATATGGACTCTTACTTACCTGTCTATGTTCAAGAGCTCTACACATTGAAGTGCTCGATGACATGACATCTGACGCATTCATCAATGCCCTAAGAGCATTCATCGCCATAAGAGGAAATGTACGTCAACTTCGAAGCGACCATGGCACCAATTTCACTGGTGCAAGGTGAGAGTTGGCAGAACTCATGCAAGGAATGAATGAAGAAAGAGTAAAGGCTCTAGGGTGTGAATTTCTAATGAATCCTCCAGCGGCAAGTCATATGGGCGGCGTCTGGGAGAGACAAATTAGAACCATAAGGAGTGTTCTTACTGCCATTCTCGACCAGTCAGCACAAAGACTTGATAGCTCATCTCTGAGGACTTTCTTTTATGAAGTGATGGCAATCATCAATAGCAAACCACTTACCGCTGAACTCCTGAATGACCCATCCGCACCTGAACCTTTAACACCAAATCATATTCTGACGATGAAGTCCACCATAATCCTACCTCCACCTGGACAGTTTATCAGAGAGGATCTTTATCTTAAAAAGAGGTGGCGGCGAGTCCAATATCTAGCCAATGAATTTTGGATTCATTGGAAAATGGAATATCTATTGAGTTTACAACCCAGACAAAAATGGCAGAAGAACAGAAGAAACCTGAAAGTGAATGACATTGTGCTGTTACAAGATGACCATGCCCCACACAATGAATGGAAGCTGGCCCGAATAACAGAAGTGTACCCGGGGTCAGATGATAGAGTGAGAAAGGTCAGATTGTTGGTTAGTGACACCACATTTGATGAAAGGGTCAAATCCACTGCTAAAATAGTGTTCTTAGAGAGACCTGTACATAAGTTAGTGACGTTGCTTGAAGCAGATTGAGATGCTTAATGTTTACCTGGATGTTCTACTGAATGGTCATTAGTAATGTTTATCCTGATTTTCCATTCTGAATGGTCAGTGATGTTTTCTTGGGATTCTATGCAAGATGTTTAATATTTAGGGTGACAACCTGTACTAAATGATAACTAAGGTGATGTTTACTGTTTGAAAGGGTGTGAATTTACCAGCAACAGTCAATAAGTGTCGAGAAATCCAACAGTAAAGTTGTGAGATTTGGTGGGAGTGTAACTGTTGCCACTATATGTGTTACATATTTCCATGAAGTTTCCATCTAAGAATGACTTTGAGTCAGAATTTATTTTGGGTAATATTCTGTATTTTATTTGTGCTCTTTTAGTAAACAGGAAGAGTCTTTTATTTTGAAGCCCCGTTGAGCTGTTTCCGTCTGGTTAACGTGAGTGAGTTAGAAGCTAGCTGACGCTGTTGAGTGCAGGTTGCATAGAGAGATGCTCATATGCACCTGAGGATGAGCTGTACCTGCTTTTAGAACAAGAGTAATGTTTACTGGTGTATACGAAGATAAGAAGATTCCAAGATGATTTCCTTTCCTAGCATGCAGCCAACGAGGTACTTTATTACATTTGTATTTATTTGTGTTTTCTATTGTTTGCTATCATGTTTGCTATTCAGCTAACGTGTTGTCTGTATGTTTAATACTGTGTATTGTTAGTTTTCACGGTTTGATGAGGAGAGAAGACTTCAGTAAAACCCGTCAAGAAAACCACTTGTGTCTGATTGTGCCTGGGGAGGGAGTCACAGATTTTATCCCTGTAACTTCTCAATTATACAGATTTGTATGGATTTTAATAACATTGTGCACATATAAGGGTATCAAACACCGGTACTCCACAACTTGGGCAACAGGCAATTTCAATTAGAAGACACTTTTATCCAAAGCGATGTACATCTGAGAGTTCATACAATACAAGCATGATCTAGTCAGAAGATAACATACACTCACTGGCCACTTAATTTGGTACACCTGTGCAATTGAATGTAATCCAATACAACAGCTCTGCCATACATTCTTTTACAACCCTTTTACATTTTCAGTTTTTGTTGACATTGTCAGAAAGGTGATAATTATACTTTGTTTATACTGAGGTTGTAGTGGGTGGTGCTGGCGTACTGGAGTACAATATATTGAAAAGTGTTCCTAATATTTTGTCCCCCTCAATGTATGTTAATGGATTGGACAAAAGTATGACACCGCTCAATATAATGTACTCCAGTACACCACCACCATCCACTGTGAACTCAATAATAAAAATAAAGTAGAATGATCACTTTTCTGACAATGTCAACAAAAACTGAAAATGTAAAAGCTTCTTAAAAATAGAATTTATGATAGAGCTGTTGTATTGGATTGCATTAGATTGCACAGGTGTACCTAATGAAGTGGCTGATAAGTGTCATGAGGCAAATTGTGTGTCCGATAGGATGTGGATGCATTTCTTTTTATCATTCATGCCCATCGAGTGTGAAGGTGTTCATGAAAAAGCTGGTCTTTAGTCTTTTCTGAAAGACTTGGGATTTTTTTTTAACTCTTTCCACCACCAGAGAACTACAGACCCTGGTTACTGGGATTTTTACTGTTGTCAAAATGACAGTCTTTGTGTTCTGTGTCTTTTCTTGTCTTTCAGATCAGGGAATAGATGAGGAGAGTTTTCTGCTGTTAGATGAGGGGACTATCAGCTGTCTGATCCCCAAAATTGGCTACAGGCTAAGGTTTGTAAAAAACTTTAGGGAACTTGTAAGTAGTTTGCTGCTGATGTAAGGGGCTTCATTATTTTACATTTCATGCTATTCTTTTTGCAGATAATTTAAGATACAGGGCGAGATGGCCTATGTTTGCTTTCGGTGCAAAAGGCAAATTCCTGGAGATGTCAAGAGTCTCTTTACACATTTACGTGCATCATGTTAACAGTTCATCAACATATTTCCAATGCAGTGAAAGTGGATGTGGCAGAACATTTTCTTAAATCAGGTCTTACAGGAGACACCTAGTACAGCAGCATACAAACCAAGTAGAACAGACACTTGATGGGCCTCTGGAAGGTCCACTCCAGCTTGATGTACTGAATGCTGAAGAGGAACCAGTACAGGATGCTGAGGATGAATGGGATGAACTACAGCAAGAGGGCATTACCAACAGGGTAGCCCTTTTTCTAGCTAATCTGAGGTCTAAATCCTCCCAAACATTTTCTAACTTAAACTTCGTGGTTCAACAGATCTCTAGTTTAATTGGCGATATTGTGAGCAGACTACAAGCAAAGACTATGTCTTTATTTAGTCAGTTTGGTGTTGATTAAAGTCCACAGGTAGAGGAGCTCAGGCTGGAGTTCATGGAAGCAGCAGAGCCTTTCAAAGGACTGGAGACAGACTATAAACAGTTGCAGTATTTTGCTAAATCAGGAAACTTTATTCAGCCAGTTGAGGAGGTTTTGCCTGAGGTTTCCTATGTTCAGCGAAGGGACTCTGCCACTGGCACTGTCAGACAAGTTGCCGTTGCTGATTCGTATCAGCGTATTCCGCTACCTTGCCTTCTAGTCAAGATACTTGAAATTCCTGGTGTTTTTCAGGCCATGATGCAATGGCAGCAGAGAGAGAGTGATGTGCTTCAGGATGTCTTTGATGGGGAGTTTTGTAAAACACATCCACTATTCTTGAAAGAGGTTTCAATTCCCCTTCTGCTATACAATGATGACTGTGAAACTGTCAACCTTCTTGGGTCGAAGACCGGGATTCACAAGTTAGGCTTTATATATTTCATCTTGAAGAGCTTGCCACCACACCTGCTGTCAACATTGCGGTCGCACTTCCTATTAGCAGTGTACAAATCAGATGATGCGAAGACCTATGGACTTGATGCAGTACTGAGCCCTATAGTCGAGGAGATCAGGTGTCTTGAGAGGGATGGTATCACTCTAGATACCCCCCACTATCAAGGTGTTGTTAAGGTCACAGTGGTCCAGGTATTAGGAGACAATTTAGGCTTGAATGCCATTCTTGGCTACACTGAAAGCTTCACTGGAAACTATGTGTGTCGGTGGTACAGAGTTAATAGAGAGGTTTTGAAGGTGCAGACACTGGAAGATCCTGCACTTTTACGTGATGTCCATACTCACGAGGCAGATTTGCATACAGCCAACCCCTCCAAGACAGGCCTGAAAAGAGACAGTGTCCTTAACAGCTTGACTTTTTATCATGTAACAGACAATGTCGCACCAGACATCATGCATGATATCCTGGAAGGGGTGGGGCCATATGAAGTCAAGCTTGTGTTGAATTCGCTGATTGAGCAAAAGCATCTCACACTTGACAAGCTCAACTACAGAATCACAAGCTTTGATTACGGCTTTTGTGATGAGGGTAACAAACCCTCTGTGATAAGTAAGAATGATCTCAGAAACCTTGATGGGGCCATGCGGCAGTCAGCAGCTCAAATGTGGTGCCTGCTGAGGTTACTGCCGACAATGATTGGTGACCTGATCCCCATGGAGAACAAGGAATGGCAACTTCTCCTACTCTTGCTCTTGTGTATGGAGTTCATCTTCTCTCCTTCTCTTACAGTTGCAGCAACACTGTACTTGAGTAAAATCATTGAAGAGCATCACTCCCTCTTCCTGGAGCTCTATCCTCACCTACATCTAAGGCCAAAACACCACTTCATGCTCCATTACCCAAGAGCAATTCGAAAACTTGGACCCTTAATGCAGTTCTGGGCAATGCGTTTTGAGGCCAAGCATGGATTCTTTAAGCGGGTCAGTCATGTCACATGCAACTTCCGAAACATCTGCAAAACCATGGCATTTCGGCATCAGATAATGCAATGCTACCATTTACTGTGTAGCTCTATATTAAGCTGCAATGCAGAAGTTGGTCCAGGAGTCTCTACCTTTCTGGCCAACTTTGAGGGAGTTTGAAGTAAAGCTTGTTGTTCAGAGGTGGGAAACACAATGGTTTGAGAGGCACTTTTTTGCATACAGTGTGATCCCCACACACGGTTTGGCTGCTGTTGATGTGACAGAGCTGCTTGATCATCATCCACTACACGCAGTCAAGTCATACAGAGAGAATGATGACAATTTCTACATTTCCCTACGCTACAGACTTTTCTAGACTGAACTGCCACTGTGTGTGTGTGTGTGTGTGTGTGTGTGTGTGTGTGTGAATAATATTTTCACAGTTGGGTTTATATCAGTGAAAATGTCTTGTTAGAAAACCGATTATTGAAAGATGAAGTATGTATTGTCAAAGTCTGAGACTGTTGGCCTTCTCTCAGACAAAGCTAGGGAAAGTAGTTCATAGGGATGTAAAGGTTTTGAACCGATCCGGAAAACCTAGGTTCAAAGGATTTAGGTTTAGGAACTCATTCGGTCTTCCCAGACCGGAAGTTTTGAAAGCGTTTCTTTAATAGTTTGAAAACCGCACTTTGAACCAAACCGTTGGTTCGGTGAACCGTTACACCCCTATTAGTCATTCATACTGTATAAAAAGTCCTTTTCTACAATGCACGAGGATGATCATTATTTGCTCTCTATTGGACTACTGGGATGGGATAAGATTGATGGGATATATTGTACTGTACAGTAAGTATTTATACTTCATATTGGTTTTATCTCTTTTAATGTCTATAAGCCTAAAATGTTATATTAACCTGGCTTTTCTGCATAGATTGGAAATGCTGTGCCACCTACTATGCCACATGCAAGCTCTGATGTCCCACCAACTGCCACACCTCCATCCCCCATGGAGGAACAAACGGCACCAATGGATCAGATAGTGCCATTGGTACTACAAGTAGTTCCAGTATTTGTAAGTTCCACTTTTAATGAGGTGAAAGGGTGTACATACCAGGTAATGGTTGAACTGAAATATACTTTATCATATAAATATATATGTTAAAGCCTATATAGTTTATTTACATAATTCTTGTGTGTTTTTTGTGTGTTTTTATAGACTCTACCATATCTGATGAGAGAGCTGAACAGATGAAAGAATGGCTGAGACACAATTCTCAGCCCCTCAGCCAGGTGGAGGCATACATGCAGGACACAGTCCTGTACAGGGCACAGTGGATAAGGGGACATAACTCTAAAAATGTATCGGAGATCCTCAAAATGTTCCCGCACTACTCAAGGCATGTTATGTATCTAGTGTAATAACTTTACATAATATACTTTGTGAAAAAAGTCATTAAATTTCAAGAAAAAAGTTGTAACATTTCAAGAAATTTCCTAAATGTCTTTAAGTACCCCTAAATTTGATCTTTTAGGAGCACATGTACTCCTGGGGGAAAATGTTAGCATAGAGCCCTGATTATTTGGTCTCTGTATTGTTTATGGGGTCAGATGTGGACCATGAACATGTGGGCCATGAGTGGGAAAAGAACCACTGTTCTACAGGGTGTCAGCCGTTCTCCTGGCTTTTACACTCTCCTTATTCAAGACCAGGCCATAGGCTGGCATCTCCCCTTTTTTATGTTGCATTCTGTGCACATCAAGTCTCTTCTACACTGCTCCGTCACAGAGCCACTTCATGTAGCAGTGTACAAGGGAGAGAAGCAGAGCTCACAGACGTCTCTGAGCTCTGCTTCTCAGAATGGTACGTAGATCTGTGGTCAGTCCGATATTTGAGTGAATTGTCAATTGTCGGACCTGATACCAATATTGGACCAGATCAGTCTTAACTCTAAATAATTAGTATGGCAGATTTAATTCTCTCTCTTTAAATTGTTTTCCGTTCCTTAGATTGCACAGGACTTTCAGGTTTTACATGGAGAGGCGGCATCAAAACTCAGTGAAACATGGCTGCCTGTATACACTGAGAAGATCCTGAGCCTGGCAAGACGTGAAGGGAAACTTGCATTGCCTGCAGATGAAATGACACTGGGTAAAATATCATTTGTTGTTGTTGTACAGTATACTTGGCATCGATTTTATTATACTGTATTTGACTACTAAATGACCAAATCACATTATATTTATACCAATAAAATTGTCTCCCTACAGATGCCAAGGGGGAACTTGCGTTCAAAGTATTACCTGCAATGCTTCCACCTCTGGTATATAAAGTTGGCCGCAAAGTGTTCAGACACACGATTGAGGAATCCAGGTTGGCCTTCATTGACTATAAACCTGTAAGTACAATTTTGGATGTTTAAAGGGAAATGTTGCTCATTTTATCCTGCTTACTCTTTACTGTTGAATATAATCTTTGCTTTCTTTTATTTATTTCTTAGGTCGGAACAAACATGGTAGTACCTCCAGCACGCAGAGGTTTCGAGGTCATACCCCTACGTCCTCTCTCTGGGAGATGACCGCCAGTGCTCCTGTCAGTCATTCGTTATTCTAGCACAGGGGTCTGCAACCTTTGCCATTAAAAGAGCC
>NC_065524.1:2326785-2338022 GCF_006386435.1 Epinephelus moara
CATGGCTCGGGACCTTGACTTTTTTGCTTCTACAATCTCTTGTTATTTACACTTACTAATGTCCATTTAAAAGTCAAAACAGTTTGGTTTTTGTGTGTTTTTGCAAGTAGAGACTAGAGGACTATATCCATTTCCTTCTGCTGTCCCCTGGCTGAGACTAGTTCTATGTATCTCTTGTTATTTACACTTAATAATGTCCATTTAAAAGTCAAAAACAGTTTGGTTTTTGTGTGTTTTCACATAGTTTTTAATAGTTATTGGAACACCCATACTAGAGGTCCTGCTTTTCCAACATACTGAAATATGCCAATGTTCATACACTGACAGTTGATCTCTTGAATTAGATTTTTTTCAAAATAAATATTTTTGTAAACTGTCAACTGTTTAAAAGTGCGTCGTTTATTGCATATATGTTAATCTTAATGTATTTTGTACTAGACCAGTATATCAGTCATTTAACTGTATAAAAGTGTACTCTATTGAACTTATTTTGATTGAACTTTTATTTTAACTGATTTTATTGTAAAGAAACATGAAAATAATAACCAATTTATGTGGTAGAATTAACCCAGCATTGCAGTTAAAATGACCCAGCATTTGGGTTGAATATATAACCAATTTATGTGGTAGAATTAACCCAGCATTGCCGTTAAAATGACCCAGCATTTGGGTTGAATATATAACCAATTTATGTGGTAGAATTAGCCCAGCATTGCAGTTAAAATGACCCAGCATTTGGGTTGAATATATAACCAATTTATTTGGTAGAATTAACCCAGCATTGCCGTTAAAATGACCCAGCATTGCAGTTAAAATGACCCAGCATTTGGGTTGAATATATAACCCATCTTGCTGGGTTAAATAAGAAACCCATCTTGCTGGGTTAAATTAACCCAGTGTTGGTTTGGTCCAATAGTTACCCAGTAGCTGGGTTGAAAACTACCCAGATTGGGTAGTTTTCAACCCAGCAGTAGGCTCTGGTGGAGAATCTGACCCCCAGACCAGACATAACATGCCTCACACTGCCCATCAACCCTCACGCCACCCGCTCCCGTCTCAAACACGGAGGCCTCCCTCTCCGCGGAGCCCGCCCGCCCTCGCACATACCCCCGAGGCTCGTGTTGACCGGAGGCTCACGGCCCCGCACATACCCCCGAGGCGCGGAGAGATATGCGGCTAATATTATTTTTGGTTAGGTAAAACTGCAATCGGGCTCGCTATAATCAACTGACTGGGAATCAGCTGACTTGGAATCAGCTGACTGGGGCCGCTGCTGTTTTGTCGCTACAAGACGCTTCTCTGCTGCTGTCTTTTGCTACTGCTGCTTCTTCTAGAGATGCCTCGCTACTGCTTTTCACTTTGCTGCATCATCTACAGACATTTTGCTGCTGTCTCCTCAATGTATCGCTGTGTATGACTGCTGCTGAACTGCACACAGTGGACTGAATGACTTTTAAACAGGGCTTATTCCCTATGCTTTAATTGTATGTGTGAGTTAAAGCGTGGGTTACACTACCCTTACTTGTGAGTTAATTGTATAGATTTATTCAGGTATTTTCTTTTGTTTATTTAGATTTATTATTAGTTATCATCTTTTGTTTATCTTGATTTTGGTTTTGTCTTCTCATTCGATTTCCTTTGTTGACTGAGTTAATTTTAGGGGTTTTGTTTCTTTGATATTGTTTAAGTTCTAAGCTGAAAGGGTTATATTTTGTATATTTCCTTTAGGTTTCTAAATTTGTAAACCTTCCCATTAGTTATATATTGTTTGATTTTGATTTTTCTTTCTTTGTTTGTTGCTGCAACCCCACTAATTAGTTTTTTCCCCATAACCAAGACAGTAGAGTTTGCCTTGAGCAAATTCAATGAAAAAGATCAATATCAAACAATATGTTCTCATGATAAATCACCATAAGCTAAGGCAAAGAGATGGGTTTTTAGCCAGGCTTTGAATATATTTATAGAGGGTGAGGATCTAACTGTTTGTGGCAGGCTGTTCCATAGTTTTAGACCAACAACTGAAAAAGCTCTGTCACCTCTGGTTTTTAACTTTGTAAGTGGGATAGAAAGCAGTGATTTGTCAGTGGATCTGAGGGGACGAGGAGTTCTGAAATATAATCTGGTGTTGGTCCATGCAGTGCTTTAAAAACAAATTAAAGAGTCTTAAAATCAATCCTATACTTTACAGGTAACCAGTGAAGCGAGGCCAATACAGGGGAAATGTGATCATTTCCCCTGGTACCAGTAATGAGTCTTGCTGCTGAATTCTAAACGAGCTGCAAGCGTGACAGTGCTGATTGATGCCGGTGTAGAGGGAATTACAATAATCTAATCAGGAGGAGATGAAGAATTTCTAAATTTTTTATGGACAGAAATTATTTAAGTTTTGCAATGGATCTTAGATGGAAATAAGCTTGACAACTGAGTTGATCTGTTTATCAAATTTAAAGCCAGAGTCAAAGATGACACCAAGATTCTATACATGAGATTTTAAATGTGAAGACAGAGGACCAAGAGCACTGGTAACAGAGGCAGAAGTGTCTGTAAGGCCAAAGATGAGGACCTCAGTTTTATCATGGTTCAGCTGGAGAAAGCTTCGTGCCATCCAAGATTTTATGTCATAAATACAGAGTAATAGTGAATTAATGCTGCAAGGATCTAATGGTTTCAAAGGGAGGTACAACTGGGAATCATCTGCATAACAGTGATAAGATATATTGTATTTCCTTAGTATAGAGCCTAATGGAAGCAGGTATAGTGAAAATAAAATTGGGCCTAAAATGGAGCCTTGGGGAACACCATAGGAGATGGGAGCAGAGGAGGAGTACACATTACCAGTTTGAACAGAGGCTGAGCAGCTTTGGAGGTAGGAAGCAAACCGTTGAAGAGCCAGTCCCTGAATGCCAACAACATGCTCCAAGCGGTCCAAGAGAATGGAGTGATCCACAGTATCAAATGCTGCTGAAAGATCTAAGAGAATCAGAGTGGCATGACAGCCCGAGTCTAAGGATAAATAGTAGGTCATTTGTTACTCTCAACAGGGCGGATTCTGTGCTCTGATGTTTTCTAAAGCCTGATTGAAATTTGTCCAGGATGCTGTAACTGTCAAGGTAGGAGATGAGTTGAGAGAAAACTGAGAGCTTTGATATTGGACGGTAGTTACCGGGAACAGATGGATCAAGATTTTCTTTTCTGATGAGAGGGTGAATGATGACATGTTTAAAGCATGTAGGGACGTAGCTGTTCACTAGAGAGCTATTGATTATTTAGAGAGCACTGGGCCCAACAGAGTTCAATACTTGCTTAAATTGACGAGAGGGGATAATATCCAAGTAACATGAACTCGGATTCCCCTTGGAGGAACATGAAGATGGCTCTGAAGGATCAACAGAAGGGGGTACAATCTGGGAATGAACATTGTCAATTTTGTTGATGAAAAATGTTAAAAAGTGTTTGCAGGTATCTGGTGTAGCATCATTAGACTTTGTGAATACTGGTTTTAAGTACTGAGTTAATTGTGTCAAATTGTGTCTGTGGACATGTTTGGATATGATATCTGAAAAGTCTCTGCTTTGACACATATCTGATGATTAAAAAGACATTGTCTCAGATGCTGGTAGGACACTTGTAATTTATCCTTCTTCCATTTCCTCTCCGCTCTTCTGCATTCCTGCCTAAGTGACCGAGTTGTGGAGTTGAACCAGGGCTGAGTTTTGGTTTTTCCTTTTATAACTTTAAGAGGGGCAATTGAATTGAGAATATTGCTGCATATGTGATTAAAATCATTTACTTGCTCTTCTGTGCCTAGGTCACCAGGGGAAGCTTCAGAGAAGAGAGAAGAGAAAAAGGCATCAGAGAACTGATGGATAGTGAGGGGAGTGATAGACCTGGAGTAGCTGCATGGTTGACTAGGTTTAGGAGCCTTGCAAGGAAGTGAGGTGGGGAACATAATAGGCCAATGATCAGACAGACCCCAATTGTTGATCTGGACAGACGGGACAGCGATAGCAGATGTTAAAATACGGTCCGGGTATGACCATGTATGTGAGTGGGCTCCATGACTGACTGGGTAAGATTGAAAGAAGCAATTAAATTCAGAAAGTCCCGGGCGAGTGCATCAGATGGGCAACAGACATGAATGGTAAAGTCTCCTAGGAACAGGACATGATCAGAATTAACGAGCACTGAGGATAGGAAGTCATCTATACATTTTGGGTTGAATTTATGGGGCCTGTATATGAGTGCACAAAGAACCGGAGTTGATCTTTCAATCTTACACAGCATCAGTTCAAAACTGGTGCGCTCATTAGATGGCAGGAGTTTACAGTTAAAAACATCTTTAAAAACCACAGCAACACAAGAAATTTGTAATTTGGTGGACACAATTCAGAGAAGGAACTGACTTTACCAGGTCTTTGCCAGGTTTCTGTGAGAAATAAAAAGTCTAAGTTATGGGTTAAGATGAAGTCATTTAAAATGAAACTTTTGTTTGAGAGTGATCTGACATTAAGGAGGGTCATTTGTGTCACGACACTTGAAGTGACGACCATGGGTGAGCTGGGATGAATAAATGTGGGCCTAATGCAGATCAGATTGTTATAATTTGGGACAGGTCTATGAACAGAGACCCTTTTATTTGATCTGGGATTAGTGATAACAGAAATCACTGAGCCTTGACAAATAGTAGTTTTTGAGGGGAGGGCCAGTGAAAGTGGTGCTGCCATTGGAAGCTGGCAGGGGGTGCTGTGGTCAGCAATAGCATCCAGAAGTGAGGGGGGAGAGGAAGAGGGTGAACGCGTACAGTTGGATGTGTTTACTGTCAGTCAAGCGAAGGTGGGTGCTTGTCTCCACTCCAGTTGTTGGGGATCAAGATCCTTCCTTACTTGGACGATTGGCTGATTAGTGCTCCATCCTGCAGCCAAGTCATACAAGACACACAGACAGTGATCTCACATGTGCAGTCCTTGGGTTTCAAGGTAAATGTGAAGAAAAGCAACCTCGAAGGCAATTTTTGTGGCACTTTGTCTGAACTCCTTCACAATGATGGCATCCCTCACCCCTCAGAGGGTGATGAAAATTCTGGCCCTAGCATTGGTTCATTTTCAGAGGCTGCTGCGGATGATTTCAGCTGCGGTGGCTGTTGTTCCTTTGGGCCTCCTCAGGGTTCGGCCACTGCAGAGGTGGCTGAACGCCTTCAAACTCCACCCAAAGTTGCACGGGCAGGTAAAACTTTGGGGATACGTACATGTCTCTGGGCGTTACGCCCGTGGAGGAACAGGGGGCTTCTGCTACAGAGGGCTCCCCTTGGGAACATGCCATCAAGGAGATCAGTGGTGACCACAGATGCTTCCCTCACAGGTTGGGGGGCAGTCTGGGAAGGCAGGATGGGGCACGTGTGGCGACGTTGAAGGAACTTTAAAATTTGGAAAAAATGATATAAAACCGACAACACCACCTAGGGTAAAAAGAGCCTAGGACTCTGTTAAAACATCTATGCAGGTTCTTGGAATCAGATGAGCAGAGTTAAAAAAACACATTCAAGGGCAACAATTTAACAGTTTATTTTTAAAAAAGAATTTAAGAAACCCCGGCCCAAAGTCACTCGTGGTCGTCTTCCCCGTCCTCTCCGTCTCGTCCTCCACAAAATCCTGAGGCTGCAGACGGGAGTCCTTAAGGATTAATTAACAAATGTAATCACTCTAGTGTCCACGAGTCATAAATAAGAGACACCCAGTCTAATAAGTCGGCCGTTGGTCTAATGGTAGTACTTCTTATTCCACAACACGTTCTAGAACACACTCAGTTGCACACAGCAAATTAAGAACCACTTGGGTAATAAATATAAGTTAAAGATTGTGGTGGACTAGTGCAGGAGAGGGAGTGAATGCAGCTTGGGCCTGACTCCTCCTATGTTTCCACCTCCTAATCAGGGCCTGGCAAATATAAGTCACCTGTAGCCTTTCCCTCTCCCCTCTTTCTTGCCTCATGCTCTGTTCCTGCTGTGGCTGTTTGCTTGCTTGCTCCAGGTATGTGCTGAAATATAGCTTCGTCATGTGTAATGGTACCTGCCTTATTTGTTTTATTTAGCATGTGCAATGTTCTGGCTGGCTAGGTACCAAGCTGATTTCCCTCCTGCCCTGCTGCATTCCTATATCAGATACCTTGAATATCAGATACCTTGAGGTGGTGAGTAGGAAACTTAATCACCATTTTAATATGGAGTATTATGAGCCCGGCTAACTGTGTTGTTCCCCCCTCTTTTAGGTCCTCCTGCCCCTTTTTGTACCGCTGCTGCTTTGCCCTACTTTGTTTTGTTTGCTTTGCCCCTTTGGCTTTATGTGCCTTTTTGCCTGTTTTGCCCTTAACCATTAATTTGTTTTTGTTAATTATTACTCTAGTTATTGTACAATTGATTTGTGAGTTAGCTTTTGTTTTTTTTTAGTCTGGCATATTTTGTAATGTTATCTCTTGAGTTTCCCTAGTTGAGTTTTGAGTTAATTCACATTTGTTCAGCCAACTGGGATGCATTTTTGTTTGTTTAATTATCTTTCTGTGAGTTTCTTTTTCTTTATTACAGGAGCAGAGAGTCATATTGGTGAGAGGCTAGGCACCCGTGGTGGGGTCCCTTCACGTTTGTGTGTGAGTAGTTGCACTGGGACACCATAGACTGCACCATTTTTTTTTTTTAAGGATTGCTGTGTTTGTTTGCTGTGCCCACTTGTGGTGGTTAGTGGTAGCACCCCGAGGCACTCCTCTGTGTAGTCTGCCTCTCCCAAGTGGCCTCAGCTCCAATTCTTTTCCTTAGTTTTGTTTATGTTGGGCTGAGTTTTTAATTATTGTATCAGTCATTTTTAGAATTTCTATCAAGGCCTTTCTTAGTATAAATTGTAATAAACTATTTTTATATACCTAAATTTTTGGTTGTTGTTTATTAATCTTATTTTTCTCCCTTTTCAGCAGCCCCAGCCCCTGCCATTTGCTTTGATTATTTTGTTTATCAATAAAACCATTTCTGCCTTAACTGATTACACGTCTCAGCCTCTTTCAGTAACGAACCTGTGTGCCTTAGCAATTATTCTACACACTATTCAAGATACTTTGAGTATTTCCTGGGGTGAAACTCCCCAGGTGGCGTTGTTGGCTCATCCTCTATCCTCCCGTGTGTTAAAATTCCAATTTATACCTACCTTCCCCTCGCCACAATATGTTCAATCCACTCACCCCACAGCACTCGGTGTCACCCACAAGCGTGTTTGTAAGTTTTACAGACCAAGAATAACCAAGACTGGATAAAAACTATGGCCTCGATAGTGCAAGGTGTCTCGTTAAATGGTCCAAAGTGATCTCAATAAAAGCTCACTAAAAAGTCCCCACAGTTAAAAAGGCAATGTACAAAGTTAAAATGGCTGGTTAAATGAGTATGGAGGGTACTTAGCTACAAGAGGGGTGCATTGCGACCACACCCCTTTATTATCCCACGTTGCTTCCCCTCCAATCCAGCCGACAACGAGGCTTATTCTCCCTGGTCCTGTCGTCTCCCTTCCCGGCTCCCCTCGTCACTTCTCAGGCCTGGGACCGCGCCCCCACTTAGCATCCTGCTAGCTTCCTGGAGGTTCTCGTACAGCGGTGGTGATCCCCTTTCCGTTGGCCTGCTCCAAGTCACCTCTCCCGCTGCGTGGTATCTCTGTCGCTGCGTGGTGTCTCTCTGCATGGTGTCTCTCCTGTTGTTTGCTCTGCTGCTGCTTAAACCATTTGTCAGAGGCTGCTGCACACCTGGCGTCAATGCTGCTGATTGTTGCTGGAGGGCGTGAGCCATTCAGGGCCAGTTGGATAAAAACTATGTATGTTTAAAACCCACTAAAAAACAATTACACAACAAAATTAAAAACAAAAACAGCACTCTATTAAAAAACTGACCCGTCACACACGGGCTGTGGATGCCACCCTGGGGTGGTGAACAGATCAACGTTCTGGAATTGAAGGCGGTCCACCTTGCATTGAAGGCTCTGCTCCCTTCCCTTCAGGGCAGGCATGTCTTGGTAAGGACAGACAGTTCTTCCACTGTGTATCACATAAATCACCAGGGGGGCACGAAGTCCGTGTGTTGCCTCCAGGTGGCACAGGACCTTCTGTTTTGGGCCTTTCAACATCTGGCCTCAGTCAGGGCTGTATTCATTCCGGGGGTTGTGAATCGGGCTCCTCCTGTCCAGGACTGGTCCTCCCCCAGGAGAGTGGAGGCTTCACCCGGAGGTGGCAACCCTCCTATGACCCGATACGGCAAAGCTCGGACCAACCTCTTTGCATCGGCGGAGACGACCCACTGCAGGATGCGGTTCTCCCTGGAAGGTCAGGGAGGTCCCCTGGGTTTTGATGCACTCTCAAGAATGGCTGGAAGGGTTGTTGTACGCTTTTCCGCCGTTCCCTCTGTTACTCAACCGGGTTGCCCTGGGCCACTACAGGGTGCTGTTGATAGTCCCCAAGTGGCCCAGGAAGCATTGGTTCCCAGTACTCCTTCGCCTGGTTCACGGTCAGCCGTGGGCACTACTGGTCAGGGTGGACCTTCTCTCCCAGGTAGGGGGTCAGATATGGCATCCCAAACCAGAAGTTCTGCAGCTTTGTGCTTGGCCCCTTCTCAGTCCCTCCCTCAGGGGTTAGATGAGGTTGTCCTGAGAACCCTAGGCAATGCCCGGACTCCCTCCACTTGGGCTAACTATGACCAGAAGTGGAAGGTATTCTCTGCGTGGTGTCGCAACAACCAGGTGGATCCACTCACTTGCTCACAGCTTTCTGCAGTCCCTTTTGGACTCAGAGAGGGCTCCCAGCATGCTTAAGGTGTACACCACTGCTATTTCCTTCTTCCATGAGGCTGTTGGGGGCACTACAGTAGGGAGACACCCTTTGGTCTCTTGGTTCCTTAGAGGGGCGTACCGGCTGCGACCAAATAGGACCCCCAGGGATCCATCTTGGAATTTCCCTGTGGTGCTAAGGTCCCTGATGCAGGCCCCTTATGAGCCCATGGAACCATCTAGTCTTAAGTTTTTGCCCCATAAGACAGCTTTCCTCTTGGCTGTGTGTTCGGCCAAGAGAGTGAGTGAATTGCATGCTCTATCTGTGAGGGAGTCTTGTTTGAGATGGAAGGCTGGTGACTCGGATGTGTCATTATGGCCTATCCCCTCATTTTTGCCTAAAGTGGTGAATCAAGTGATTGAGATCAGCACATTTCAATTCAGTCAGGCTCTGCTACAGGGGGACGCTGGCCTGCTTACTTTGTGCCCGCTAAGGGCACTGACGGCTTATGTTGCACACACTCAGTCTTTGCGGCGCTCACACTCAGCTGTTTGTGTGTTTTGGTGGCAAGAAAGTGGGCCACCCTGTATCTAAACAGTGTTTGTCCCACTGGATTGTCGAAACTGTTGTTGAGGCCTATTCTGGTCAAGATATCCCCGTCCTGGGCCATGTGGTAGCTCATTCCACGAGAAGTGTGGCCACTTCCTGGACTGCTTTGAAGGGGGTTCCTCTTTAAGAAATCTGTGCAGCTGCAACATGGAGTACTTCCTGTACCTTTTCCAGGTTCTACAGAGTCAACGTGGCATCCCCTGCTCCACTGGGTTCAGCTGTGTTACTCTCAGCTGCTGGGTGAGGCTGTGAGGCGGTGGAGTCCTCTGTTCTTTGCGACACTGCTGGTACTAGTCATCCAAGGTAAAGACCGTGGTGACGGTCTGAGTGAGGTCGAAATAGATCGTAAGTTATGACCATACCTATGGATCTATGAGACCGAACGATGACCGTCACCATCACTTGTCACTCAGAACGGGCTGAGGCGTTCCAGCAAGAGGAGGCGGCGTGCTCACCAGGGTGCTTTTATGGGCGGCGAGCCATGCCTCCTAAGGTCAGTCACATGACATTGTTGATATATAGGTCTCGAGGATAGGGAGATGAGGGCATCATTCAAGGTAAAGATCGTGGTGACGGTCATCGTTCGGTCTCATAGATCCATAGTTATATCCATAACTTACGTTCTTCATGGTTCTCTGCTGTCACTTGACTGGTTGGTTAAGACTGGTTTAAACAAAGTGGATGTGGGGCATTAAGTGTCAATTTGCAGAATATGACTAGAGTTAACATTTGTCGATTCAGGTAATGAAATGATTTATGACACACTTTTTAATGACATACTTTTCCATTGTTGAGCATGGGGGAAGGTAGGAGTGATGTGGGAAAATTCTCAGAGCAACTCTGAGCAATGGTGAGTAAAGAAACTTTTATATTAGTGAGGAGGTGTGGTTGACCACATTGCTAGGTATGACGCATTGGTTTAAAAGGTTTAATATGTTGCCCTCTTGTGAGCCTGCAAGGTGTGGACATCCAGTGGAAATGCATCATCTTCATTCATCTGTAATCTCTCAAGACAGATTCTGCAATTTACATTGTAGAATCTATCGGCAGTCCTGTGTGAAAGACGAGGGGGGGGGGGCGGCCAGGTTTTGAGTTTTAACATGCTGTGCTTTAGCCAATCAGAATGGAGGGGGCAGGGACGAGACGTGCAGGTGTCCCCGGAAAATGTGTACCTACAGAAACAGCAAGCTCCGCGTCCATGGCAACCGCTCCACCCAAAACGCCGTCTCGTCAACGTGAAAATTTTTTTTTTTTTCCAGCGGATGTCTTAGTTACAACATGATTGAGCTAACTGGAGTAATTTCATGTCGTATCCGACAACAGGAGGCTTTTAACAGATGACGTCCTGATGTTAGCTTTGCTGCTGCAGTTAGCTGTCCCTGTCAGCTGCAGCCACTGATGCTTTCTAGACTTTGTGATTTCCCAAAACTGAATAAATACCACACATAGCAACACAAAACTGCTTTGCTAGCTCAGTCATGTTGTAACTAAGATATCCACTGGAGGGGTGTTGGTGGCTTAGTGGAAGAGCAGGCGCCCCATGTACAAGGCTGTTGCTGCAGGGGAATCCAGCTCGTGGCCCTTTGCTGCATGTCATCCCCCCTCTCTCTCCCCCCTTCATACGTACCTGTCCTGTGCATTAAAAGCAAAAATGCCCCAAAAAAATCTTTAAAAAAACAAAAAAAAAGATATCCGCTGGAAAAAAAATTTTTTTCACAGACCGTTTATTGAGTTACTGAGTTACTACAGACACCGCTAACGGGGCTAACAGCTAACGGTTAGCCCAGCTAATCTACAATAACCATGTTATTAATTACAAAACGTGCACACAGAAATAGTAA
>NC_065524.1:2338321-2387900 GCF_006386435.1 Epinephelus moara
GTAACGTTAGATACACGGAAGAGGACAGCGAGTGTAACGTTACAACCAAGACAGTCAAACACAACCCCAGAGTTTTAAAACTCAACCAGAGTCAGTGATGACTGATGAGTTTTAGAATAAGGTTACAGTGCTAATGTTAGATAGTAGCGTTAACGTTACTAGTAAGTGGAAAAGCACAAGGAAGATAACGTTAATGTTACAGAGGCTACGCTACAGTAGGCTAATGTTAGCCATTAGCAACTGGATGCTGTGTTGTCATATATAACATTATGAACTGAACTTTGTCATTTTTATGCACAGCACAAAAACAAAATGACATTTCACATACCCCAAGCAAAAAGAAACAAAACATTTAAAAACAATTTGTGCAACATATAAGAAAGAACATATAGTGCAATAGTAAGATGAAAAGGATCAACATTTCACAGTCAAAATATTCACATCCTGAGAGCAGAACTGGGAGATCCTCTTCACACCACAGCACCATGAATTGTTTGTGTATATTGCCAGACCGCCACCACGGACCAGACAATGTAGTCACCCTGTCTGCTCTATGTAGTGTTAGCCCCGTTAGCTCAACACCGGAGTCTGACATGTTACTATTTCATGTTACACGAGCGGTTACGTCAGTCGGAGGCCTCCACGTGGGGAAGACAGACAGGACAGGAGAAAACTCCGACCAATCATTGCATTCCATCCGAATGCAATGATTGGTCGGAGTTTTCATAGAACCATATGAGAATGGCATAATTATGAGTTTTGATCTCTGGTGGAATTCACTTACATTTTAGTGTGCCATCAGCTTTTTAATAGCATTTTAACCTAAACAAAGAAAAGTGTAAAATTTCCAGAAAGGTAAGTGTTGTTTTAAGGGCTAAGATACTTTGTGAATAACTTATATGTTTACCACAATTTAGTCTTAACTGTCAGGGGAAATTTTACAAGTCCTCATAATTATAAGAATTTATTTTAAAATAGTTGTTTTTTTGTGAGTACTTGTACTTTTTTTATTTAAATACTTTTTATCACAAGTATCATACTTAGCTATATTTCAAGTCACATCCATTACTGAGTAAAAGACAGGAACAGAAAGGTGGTTGCATTTCAGGGCCAGGCCTGGTATTTAGGTCAGTGAACAAAACAACAATGCAACAAATTAAAGCTTTAGTTGGTAATGTTGGAGAGCTAGCAAGATTTGAAAGCGTCACCTCCTCTAAGCTCCACCCCCTCCCGTCAGTGCTCTGTCCAAAGCCACGCCCCCCACAAGCTTTAACACGCATCCTGCAGTAGGAGTCAGACTCAGCAGGGCAGAGGAGAGCCGAGTAAAATAACAAATCCCCCCGAAGCAAACAAATAAATACCTGTCCAACAGAAAGACAGCAACCTCTGCATCACTTTTCAGGCCCTTCAGCTCCCTCAGTTGTCTCCGCCGTTCAAAAGCTGCACCGATGTTGACATCTGGTTTGTCCTCTTGCTTTATCCAAAGCCTTTTTCATCGCAGCCTTTTCTGCCTCCGACTTTCTTTTCTCAGCATGTTTAGCAGGGCGAGCCATTACAAGTAATGCTGGAAGTGGTACTTTTGGCTGCATTTTCTCTGCCATTGTTCAGCAAACTTATTCTCCTGCTAACTTGGTATTTCTGCTGAGGAGTGTGCTGAATATTTCCGGCAACGGTGACACGTGATGAGTGCACGCAGGGAGGAGGGAGGGAGGGACGGAGGGGGGCTCGGGCAGGACGAGACATGAAGGCATCTGATTGGTTCTTTCCATTCGCACCAAATGGCAGGGATTGGTCAGAGCAGGGGTGTCACTAGACTTAAGACTGTGCTGGGGCACAGAGAATGCATGCGAGCGTGCAAAGTGCGCGAGCAAAACATTTTTTAGCACTTATTTATAATAAAAAAGCTTAAATAGTGCTTTAAACTATACAATCAGATCAGATTATGTTGTTGGATCTTTGATTAACTAACTGAATGAACTGATGCATTTGGCCTACTTGTGCACTTGCAAAATCGAATTTGGGGCGACAAAAGCAGATATTTTTAGCCATTTTTCTGGTGACAAAACAATATAAGAACCATGATGGAAAACATGTGGTTTGTGCCAGGCGAACATGATTGCCAGTACTTTTTCATTATTGCAAGAAATTCCATTGACTCATTCACAAGTCAAAAATGTGTTTTATCTGAAAGAAACATGCAATATTTACAGTTTTTATTTACAGTACTGTATTTACAGTACACATTTATAGTGTGATGGGATGACAGCACAATGATGTGTGTGGTATCACATGAAAGCTCTGCTCCTGTGCTTTCATTTGATATGCGTGGCATTTCTGTGCGAGTCTGCATTCGCGAGTAATCCATCCAAGAGTAATGTGTGTGCAAAGCTGTATGAAAGCTCTGTTATACATAATTTTAGTGTAAATGTATCTTTTTTTTCATTGTAAAAACATTGGACTACTGACAAGTGCTTGGTCTTGTAGGAAAGCTACAATTCTGCTGTTTCACGTGATATGCGTGGCTTCTCTATGACGCACGGTCGCGGAGAAAATCCATAGAGAAGAACGGGTGTGAATTTGGACGCACTATGCATCGTTCAACCCGTAGCCATGTGCACACTGTGTACGAGGAGTGAATGGAGTAGCACATGAATGAATTACCATATTAAGTAGCCATGTCCGCACTGTGTATGCTATGTGGAGTTAAAACCCAAAAGTGAATTTTTTACTGGTGAAATTTTTCCTGGGACACTGCAGATCAATACTGGGGCACGTGCCCCAGTAAAATCTGTCTGGCGACACCAATGGGTCAGAGTTTTACAGGCCTGCAGTTTCCACAGAGGTCTGATTTTTTTCATTCCTTTTTCTGAACACATTAGGTCTCATTCATGAAAAGTGAGTAAATCTGTGTGTAGATTTGCACATAAAAGCCTACACTACTAAAAGCCTACTCTGGATTCAGGAACGCCGCGGGAAACTCAGATTTGATCGTAAACACTTGTGTATGATCATGGATGCCAATCCATCGTAAAGTGACAGCGCGCTCCCGGTAATCAGCAATTAGCATAAATCCCCGCCCATGAATAGCCAATGACCACCATTTAAGGAGGTGTAGGTGCATCTAGTTGACCTGTCAGTCATGGCGCAAACAAAGAAAGAGAGAGAAAGAAAAAAGAATTTTTCTGAAGCGGAGATCAAATAATTTTGGGTGAAGTGGACTAAAGAAAAAACATTTTATTTTCTTCAGTTAGAGGTGGTGTGACAGGGACTGTCACAACTTCCTCCAGACGTTAGTGTTTTGTGTTTGTCTTGTCATTTCCTGTTTTATTTTGGTATTATCCCTCCTGTGTCATGTCTGGTGTCTTTACTTCCTCCTGTGTGATTGCCTCCCTCCTCCCTAATGTGTTTCACCTGTGTCTCGTTAACCTGCCTCCCTGCAGTATATATGCCCTCTGTTCCCCTGTCTCCGTTGCCAGTTTGTTATCGATTCCAGAGAGAGATACTTACCAGCATTTTCTGCCTGCCTTCCTGTGAGAGATCTGTTTGTGACCCGTTTCCTGAGACCTGCCTGTTCCCTGTCGGTACCGTCGCCAGTTCCCTGTTCATCCTGTGTATGATCCTGCCTGCTCTCACGGTAACCCTGTTTCGTCTGCTCCTCATCTGTACCTCTGCCAAGATTCCTGCCCAACCTGTGTTCTGACCCTGCCTGCCTCGTTAACCGTCCTCTGCCTGTCTCTAGTCTGTACCTCTGCATTACTCTCTGGATTCCTGGTTCTGACTCTGCCTGCCTGACCAACGTCTCTCGTCTGACCCCTCCCGCTGGATCCCCAGCCTGTTTCCTTCGGGCCTGCCAGCTCCCAGGAACCCCTATTCAGTTTTTTTGAAGTGTTAAATAAACTGTGTGTGCGTACTTTGAACGTGTCTATCTGGTCGTGCTTTTGGGTCCAACCTCCTGTGCTCAGTTCTGACAGTACAAACTGGCCAAAAAATGGACCCAGCCGACCCAGAAGCCGTTCGTGCTGCCCTTGTTGCCTCGGCTCAGCACATTAACCATCAGGACAAGAGAATCAACCTTGTTTGTCACAAGCTACTGGAACTGCAGACCCGGCAGGAGGAAATGATGACATCATTTGGCTCCCAGTTCACTCAGCTGGTGGAACAGTTGTCCAGACGGCAGGGTGAACCTCCTCAGTCCTCTCCCAATTTTCCAAGGCCTTGACCCAGATCTTCCAGCACACAACCCCCGGACGTGAGGCAGCCCGGGCATTGGTACAACTGAGGCAGGGGAGAGGTAGACTTATGGATTATGCCATTGAGTTCCGCACCCTGGTGGCCGAGAGCTCCTGGAACCCCCCCCACACTGTTCGACGCCTTCCTCGAGGGTCTATCTGAGCCTCTCAAGGACCAGCTGGCTCCACTGGATCTCCCTCCGGACCTGGATTCCCTCATTGAACTGACTATTAAGATTGATAAGCACCTTTCTGATCGAGAGAGCGAGAGATCCAGAACCTGTTTCCAACGTCTTCCTCCACTCCACCAGGGGCGCTCTCCGGCGTGGCTGTTCCTCCTGTTTCTTGGCCCTTGTCTGTCTCATCGGCTCCCCCTGTGGTCCTGGAGGAGCCCATGCAGGTCGGCTGCACCAGGTTGACCGCTGAGGAGTGCCAACGCCGGATGAGGGGGGGACTGTCTCTACTGCGGTGAACAGGGTCACCGAATTGCTTCGTGTCCATTAAAAGCCCAGGCTCACCAGTGAGAGAGAGGGCACTGGTGAGCCGCACTGTGACTGTTTCTAATCCTTCTCGTTTGCAACCTCTAGTTACCTTGTCCTCCCCCTCTGTTTCTCTCCAGCAACCTGTGTTAGTCGACTCAGGGTCTGATGCTAACCTTATTGACTCTTCCCTAGCCAAGAAGTTGGATCTCCGCCTGTTCCAGCTCCAACGTCCCATGGAGGCCTGCGCTCTCGATGGAAGGGTCATCTCAATCAATCATTCACTCTCAGGTTCCCTGATCAACATACAGAACTTTTAACCTTTTATGTGTATCACTCCCCTATGCATCCGCTCATCCTGGGCAACCCGTGGCTTACTCTGCACAACCCTCATGTGGACTGGGAAACAGGACGGATCCTAGCCTGGGGTCCTGGTTGCTCCCGGGCCTGTGGGGTGGTTTCCCCGCTTCAGTCATCGCCGCCCGAAGTCTCCTCACTGGTGCCTCCTGGTGAACCTGTGGACCTGGAAAAGGATTTCCCTGCGCTCCATAAGGTACCCTCTTGTTATCATGACCTGAAACAAGTTTTCAGTAAGTCTCGGGCTACTGCTCTCCCCCCTCATAGACCCTATGACTGCGCCATCGACCTTCGCCCCGGGACTTCCCCTCCCAAGGGGAGGCTATACTCTCTCTCAGGACCCGAAACCACCGCCATGTCCAAATACATCGAGGAGTCCCTGGCTGCTGGTCTCATTCGCCCCTCTTCTTCACCTGCTGGCGCCGGTTTCTGTTTTGTGGACAAGAAGGAAAAGTCTCTACGTCCATGCATTGATTATCGAGGTCTCAACAACATCACCATCCGCAAAAGGTACCCCCTCCCTCTCATGTCATCGGCTTTTGAACTGTTACATGGTGCTAAGATTTTTACTAAGCTTGACCTTCGTAATGCCTACCACCTAGTAAGAATAAGGGAGGGGGATGAATGGAAAACCACATTTAACACCCCTAGCTGTCATTATGAGTACCTAGTCATGCCGTTTGGTCTCACCAATGCTCCTGCAGTTTTTCAGGCCCTGGTTAACGATGTTCTCAGAGATATGCTCAATGTTTTTGTGTTTGTTTACCTGGATGACATCCTGATCTTCTCCATCGACGAGTCTTCCCATGTCCAGCATGTCCGTCAGGTTCTGGAGCGCCTCCTCCAGAACCATCTGTTCGTTAAAACTGAAAAGTGTGAGTTCCACCAGTCCTCGGTCTCCTTCCTGGGGCTCATCATCACTGAAGGAAGCGTCAAGATGGACCCAAAGAAAGTCAATGCTGTGGCAGATTGGCCTTCCCCTCGTCTCGAAAAGAGGTACAACGTTTCCTAGGCTTTGCCAATTTCTACCGCAAGTTCATAAGAAGTTTTAGTTCTGTTGCTGCCCCTTTGCATGTGCTTACCTCGCCCAAGGTTCCATTCTCCTGGACCTCCCAAGCTGAGGAGGTGTTCCTACGCCTCAAGAAGGCTTTCACCACGGCTCCTGTACTCTCCACCCCCGACCCTGCCTTGCAATTTGTGGTGGAGGTGGACGCCTCTGATACCGGGGTGGGGGCTGTTCTTTCCCAATGCTCTCCTGCTGACAACAGGCTCCACCCATGCACCTTCCTCTCAAAGAAGCTTTCCAGCGTGGAGAGGAACTACGATGTGGGAAACCGAGAGCTGTTGGCCATCAAGGTCGCTCTGGAGGAGTGGCGTCACTGGCTTGAGGGGGCTGAACTTCCGTTCCTGGTCTGGACCGACCATAAGAATCTCGAGTACCTGAGAACCACCAAGAGGCTCAACTCCCGTCAGGCCAGGTGGGCACTGTTCTTTAATTGATTCTACTTTAATCTGTCCTACAGACCTGGTTCCAAGAATGGAAAACCCGACGCCCTCTCCCGAGTGTTCTCATCCGAGAGATTTGAGCCTGATCATTCTCCCATCCTTCCTACCTCCTGCGTCGTTGGGCCGTCACCTGGGAGATAGAGGGAAAGGTAAAACACGCCCTAACTAACTGTCAAGTCCCAGAGGGCGTTCCGCCCAACTGGTTGTCTGTGCCTGTCCCTCTCCGCTCCCAGGTCATCCACTGTCCCACACCTCTCGCCTTTCCTGTCACCCCGGAGTTCAACGTACCATTTTCTTCATCTGACAGCGGTTTTGGTGGCCGGCTATGGAGAAGGAGGTGGCCGAGTACGTCGCCACCTGCCCCATTTGCGCCTCTTGGAAGCCCTCTCACAAGCCGTCTGCTGGGTTTCTGCGCCCCCTGCCCGTGCCACTGAGACCCTGGTCGGACATCTCCATGGACTTCATCACGGGACTCCCTGTCTCGGAAGGTAACACCACCGTAAGAACGGTGGTGGATTGTTTTTCTAAGATGGTGCACTTTATCCCTATGCCTAAGCTCCCCTCAGCCAAGGAAACGGCTGAGGCACTCCTTCACCATGTCTTTCGTGTTCATGGCTTTCCCAGAGACATAGTTTCCGACCGGGATCCGCAGTTTGTGGCACAGTTTTGGAGGGCTTTCTGCACGTCTCTTGGCGCCTCTGTGAGTCTCTCTTCCGGCCACCATCCGCAGACCAACGGCCAGACGGAGAGGTTAAACCAAGAGTTGGAAACCAGTCTCCGACGTTTGGCTACCCAGAACCCATCCTCGTGGTGCCGCCAGCTCATCTGGGTAGAATACGCCCACAACTCCCTGCCATGTTCCTCCACGGGTCTATCTCCCTTCCATTTTGTCTACGGGTACCAACCACCTGCCTTTCCTGCGCTGGAGCGTGAGGTCAGCGTCCCCTCGGCGATGGCCTTGATCCGGCAGTGCCGGCGGACCTGGGACCGTGCTCGTCGTACCCTGATGCGTAACTCGGAACACTACAAGAAGGCGGCTGACCGATGCCGTGCCCCTGTGCCGGCCTACCAGAGTGGACAACGTGTCTGGCTCTCCACTAAGAACCTCCCCCTGCGAGTGGAGAATAGGAAACTGGCTCCCAGGTTCGTTGGACCTTTTCCCATATCCAAAGTGATTAATCCAGTGACTGTTTGTTTGAAGCTTCCCAGAGCCATGAGAGTGCATCCTGCGTTCCATGTCAGCCAGGTCAAGCCTGCCAGGAAGAGTGCCCTGGTTCCTGCTTCCCGACCCCCACCTCCCCCCTGGCTCATTGAGGGGGGCCCTGTCTACACGGTCTGGCAGCTCCTGGCATCTCGTCGCCACGGCCGTGGGTTCCATTACCTCGTGGACTGGGAGGGTTACGGTCCCGAGGAGTGCTCTTGGGTCCCCTCCTCCCACATTGTGGACCCTGATCTCATTGCTGAGTTCCACCGGCTCCACCCTGAGGCTCCTGGGCCGTCCGGTGCCGGCCCTGGGGGGGGGGGGGGGGGGGGGGGGTACTGTCACAACTTCCCCCCGACGTTAGTGTTTTGTGTTTGNACCTGTGTTCTGACCCTGCCTGCCTCGTTAACCGTCCTCTGCCTGTCTCTAGTCTGTACCTCTGCATTACTCTCTGGATTCCTGGTTCTGACTCTGCCTGCCTGACCAACGTCTCTCCCGCTGGATCCCCAGCCTGTTTCCTTCGGGCCTGCCAGCTCCCCAGGAACCCCTATTCAGTATTTTTGAAGTGTTAAATAAACTGTGTGTGCGTACTTTGAACGTGTCTATCTGGTCGTGCTTTTGGGTCCAACCTCCTGTGCTCAGTTCTGACAGGGACAGGCAAAGCGAAGGCCTGGAGGGAGGTAACAGATGCTGTTAATGTTGTCTCCGGAGCAGGCCTACAAAGAACCATGTCAGAGGTGAAGCGTAAATGGTTTGATATGAAACTGGAGGCAAATAAACGCATAAGCACACAAAAAAAATACAGCAGCCGTAGGAGGATGAGGCTCACGGTCACAACTATCTGCTGCAGACGAGCGCATTGCTGGCATAGACCCCTCTGTCAGGAATTATTCCTGACGGAGACAGCGACATGCCTCCACTGGAGTCAACATCAAACCCAGACGGTAAGGTGTCGTATCATAATACATTCTCAAAACCATCACTGATAGCGTAGTGGTCACCAAACAAACAGAAGATTCATTTGTGGGGTTTTGAATGAAGTGGGAACAGGAAACCAGAGATGTTTTGTGCGTAATGGATAAACTCTAAATCAGTGATGGCTGTCGGAATGTAGAGCTATTTAACATTTATTTTAACAAATACGTGTTTCAAAGGCATCTGTGTATAACAGAGCACAACACGAATTAAAATTGTAATTTCCAAGAGTGACAAGCAATATTTATGTGCTTTACTAAATTTACACAAGCACTACGAGTAGTCAGGAGCAAGAGTAGATTTTGTTAGTAGCTACGAAAAGATCGGAGCTACTAAAATATTGATGAATGCGGACATGCACGTAAATTTCCGTCTGCAAACAGTTTACACACAAATTCCTTCTGCTCACGTTTCATGAATGAGACCCATTATGTATTGACTACTCTCAGGATGGAAGGACCCAGTATAACAAGAAGTGTTTCTGAACAGGATTACCAACTATAGCTTTAAGGGTCACATCCATGGTTAGTATTATTGTATGTCGATAAACTAATTCATTTGTACACAAGTACTTTCATTTCTACTTAAGTAAAATTTCTTTAAAGTAACAGAACCTTTACTTGAGTGCAGTATTCTAGTACTCTTTCCCCCTCTGAAAATGACCACTCTGAAAACATCTTTGGCTCGATAACTCATATAAACTAAGCACAAAAATTAAGGAGATTTGTGTTTGGAAGATTATGTCTTTGTTGTAACAATGCTTCTTGGCAATAAATGTTATACTGTTGGAAAGCCTGTTTATTTCCCTGTTAAATGGTGCCACAAGGAACATGTTTTTGTGGGATGAGCAGCAGAGCTGAGTATGTGTGTTGCACCCATGAAAAATTTGCCAAATCTTCTCTGCCAATGCCAAACAGCTTTTTTCTTTTTTTTTTTTTTTTTGCTGTTGCTACTGAATCTTGTTTTGAGCTTCTGGTACCCTCAGGTGCTGACAATCAGGTGCCAATCAGGCACCTGATTGGCAGCACCTGTGAGCATGGGCCCTGCTAGAGTGGTCAGTTGGTATCTGCTCTAAGAATTGGCATGCCACGTTTGACTGATCTGGATAGGGCCCGTGTGATAGGGCAACTTCAAGCTGGTGTTTGGCAAAACCAAGTTGCGGCATTTGAAGGCCAAGTTCCATATAACGGGGGATTTCAGAGACAGGCCGTGGAGTGGGCGTCCCAAGAAGACGGTACTCCAAGAAGACCTTTTCCTCATCCTGTCAGCACTTAGGAACAGTAAGCAGTCTTCTACAGATTTGCAGTCAAGGTTTGCAGGACGATATGGCCGACGGCTCTCTGCCCAGACAATCCAGAACAGACTGCACGCAGCTAATCTCCGGTCTCATAGGGCTGCCAGGAGGCCTGCCATGACTGCCCTTCATCGTCAGGCCCGTTTGAGGTTTAAGCTGGTGTCGGCAACACTTGCACCGGAACCTGAACATGTGGAGGAACGTTATGTTCAACGATGAGTCCAGATTCTGCCTATGGCAGTTCTATTGTAGGGTCAAAGTGTGGAGAAAACGCAGAGAACACTTTGCTGAATGCTGCACCGATTGAGAAACATCTTTTAGTGGAGGCAGTGTGACGGTGTGGGGCGGCATCTCCCTCACTGGAAAAATGAGGCTTGTCATCATTGGAGGCAATCTCAATGCAGAGAGATATTGAGATGAAATTCTGCAAGGAGTGGCAATCCTATATCTTCACAGTCTGGGACCAAACTCTATCCTCCAAGATGACAACGCTTGCCCCCACAGAGCGGGGTTTATCAGAGACTACCTCCAGAATTTGGGAGTGGAGAGGATGGAATGGCCTGCCAGCAGTCCTGACCTCAACTTCATTGAACACTTGTGGGATCAGCTTGGGCGTGCTGCTCGTGCCAGTGACCAACACAACTACGCTGGGATGCCATCCCACAGCAGTGTGTGACCAGGCTGGTGACCAGCATGAGGTGGTGCCAGGCTGTTGTGGCTGTGTATGGTTCTTCCACAAGCTACTGAGGCTCCTGTTTGTTAAATGAATACATTGTTAAAAAGCCAATATGTCTTGTTTCTTCACACCTCAATCATCCAATCCACCAAACAACACCAAACAAGAGTCAACAAATTTTTCATGGGCGCAACCCACATACTCAGCTCTGAATGACCCATAACTAAGGGTGTCACAGGTTCTGCTTATATTTCCTCTGTAGTCCTCCCACTGCGGGGGAGAGAAGTCATTACCTGTAAATGGCAAAGAAAATATTTATGTTCAACACTTTCTCCAGTTGCTAAACTGCACTTCTTGCCAAGGCACACTCACCAACCAAGCAGGAAATAAACTGGTTCCAGTGTCACATTTCAATGACATTAATTAGAAACAGTCAGGTTTGTTTGTAACACACTGGAAAAACAAAGCAGAAACTAAATCTGAAGGGATCTTACAGGTTCAGGTTATGCAAAGCATCAGGTTGTGGGTCTTAAAGTTCCTGCAGTGGAAAAGGTCAAATTGAGGTGCTGAGACAGACAGAACAAAATGAAGTACAGCAGACAGAAAGTGAACAACAACCTGACCTGCCCATGGGCTCTCACACTCATACAGCATCCACTCATCACTGCGGAAAGTGTTGTGGAACCACATGGCGTGGTCCAGGGAGGCTGAGAAGTGCGCCCTGTAGTTGGGATAAGGCAGCAGCGCCGTGCCCAGGAATGCAAAGTCTGATACATAAGCAGCAACGCAGCAATGCAGCTTCATGTTGCCTTCACCTGCATAAACACACAAATAAAATGCATCAACAAACACTGTTTGGATTGTATTTTCCATGGTATATTTATTTTCATATTGCATATATTTGGGATTATTTTATTATTTGCATAGCACTGAAATTATTTGCTACTACCCTCACAATCTGCCCTATTTCTATATCCTGACTATATGTAATTGTGTTGTATCCCTACTTTGGCTGCTGCAGTCATTCAGTATCACAGATGACTCTCAGCTTACTGTTTCATTTAAACTCAAGAATTGGGCAAATATAACGCAATGTTTAGGAACCATGCTATTCATTTCTGAGAATACCCTCCCATTACACAGAGTAGTATGGAGACGATTAAATATTTGTAATGTAATGCAATGCAAATGTGCATTAAATGCATTTTACCAATATATCCTCGTGCTCGCACCCAGAACAGCTTCTTCGGCTCACTTGCAGCATGTCTGTAACAATGCAGTTGGTTGACTGGCTTTATCTCAATGGCGACCTCATTAGCCAGCAGTTTGTTAAGGCCTTGTCTTGATTTATCTGCCAGGTCTGGTTTACTGTCAAACATCAGAAAGAAATACAGATCAACAGGGCTAAACTTCAAATATTCAGTTTACAAAACCATGATAAAGAAAAGCAGCAACTCATCACATTTGAGAAGCTTTAACCAGAAAACATTTGGAATTTTCACTTGAAAAATGACTACAAAGATTATTCGATAATAGAAAATAGTTCAATTAATATCATGTCGACAGACTAATTCATTATCAACTAGTATTGGCAGCTTTACCTGAGATAAAGATGAATAAGCTCCTCTACAGTGAGGAGGTCTTCAGGCTGAGGGACCTGTGGCATGGTGAACTGGTGCTGCAGGGGACTTGGCTGCAGCAGTTGGAAGGACGCTTGGCAGATAAATATCGGGTGCCCATGCTGGATGGCTTTCACAGAGCGTACTGTAAAACTGCGACCATCTCTTGTGCGGTCCACCTGGTACAGCACTGGAACCTTTGGATCCCCTAAAAAACACCCAACAGACAGCTGTGAGGACACAATACCTGTCAGGGACTGACTGTTTTACCAGGTCATTCCATTGATTGTGATAGGACTGCAGTCAGAAGATTAGTTTGAATCTGTGATAGAGGCCTTGATGTTCACAAACACTGATAAACTAACTGTAAGGTGAAGCACATGGGTCACTGTACCTGTAACTGCTGTTATAGTCTTCTGTAGGTTCATTCATTCTATCAAAGATCATTTGCATCAACTATGAGCCTGCTTTTCAACATTTGGTTTGCACCATTGTTGGCCAGCACTTTTATTTATTTTTTTATTATTATTTAATTATTATTTTTTTCTTTTAAAATGATGCTAAGTCTTACCTGTTCGTACAAAGTAGCAGTGGAGAGAATGAGCATAGAAATGATCTCCGACTGATTTGGCAGCAGCAACGAGGGCCTGGCCAACTATTTGACCCCCAAACAAACGCTGGGTGCGGGGCACCCAGTGGTGCATCCCTCTGGGGAAAAATAGCAAAGCAATTTAATTGTATGTAAAGCAGTCCAACAAGATGATGCTTTGACAGTAAGGGTGATCAATGCAGTGCTGTGAATATGACTTTACCCAAATTTATTGGATTCAAATACAGCAACCACAGATCCTGCCACTGTGAAGTGAATAATGGCACTGTGCCAGAGAGGTCTTGTCTTTGCTTCATTAAAACTACATAACTATTTCACAAATAAAAAAGATGAAGAGGTATTTATTCAGACCTGCCCTTTTCATTGTAACACTGATGTGTTAAAATGTCAGCTGTACTAAAATGTACCTGGTTGAGTTGCAGCTAATTTAAATTATTCTGGGACGTTTTAAGACCCTGCACACATATGGTACACGCCCACAGGTGCTCTGACTCCAAGGCCACCTGTGGAGTTTTCTTGTACTGTTTCATTGTTGAATTGCAGGAATCCAGTAGAATTCTGCTCAAAATGTCCTTGACTTGTCAAATTTGGAAGTATTCTAATGTACAGTTTTGGAGGTCATAAATAATGCATGAGCACATCCTCCATTTTCCACATTCATCTCAGAAAGAAGCTGTTGGCAAGAGATTTAAAAAGTCACGAGTATGAGGAAACAAAGATGNCTTGTCAAATTTGGAAGTATTCTAATGTACAGTTTTGGAGGTCATAAATAATGCATGAGCACATCCTCCATTTTCCACATTCATCTCAGAAAGAAGCTGTTGGCAAGAGATTTAAAAAGTCACGAGTATGAGGAAACAAAGATGTTTCAAGGAAGACTAGACTTTCTATGATATGTTATGTGTTTAATTTGTCCTCTGAAAGCATTCTAATGTTCAGTTTTGGTCATAAATAAATTGGACACTAAATAAATTGTTCGGAGTGACCCTGACTATAACTATATAAAATCTGAAGTTATTCTCCTGTACTGTAATGCACTGCAGCATTTTCTTTTACAGCTCTGGAAAAAATTAAGAGACCACTGCAATTTTTTCTTAAATCAGCATATCTACATGTGTGACAGCCATTCCATTCCAGTGTCCGTTAAATTCCAACACAAGCACACATCATTTTACTTAATGAGGCACTGATTAGGTGATCATCTGAACCAAATCTTATTTAACGAGGAAAAGTATTAAAACCACTGCTGTGGCCATCACTATCCTCTTGCAATAGGACCAGCTGGATGGCAAAAACAGTGCTAGTAGTACCTCAAAAGTAATTGGAATAAAAAAATAGCCAGTGACCATGCCAAAAGAGTTGAAAAGAAAAGGTTTGATTGGGGAAAAAAGGGTTCAGTTCTGGCTTTACTGGCAGAGGGATACAGTGAGCGTCAGGTTGCTTCCATCCTTAAAATTTCTAAGATGGCGGTTCATAAGAACAAGGTCAAGCAGCAGACATTTGGGACAACAAAGCAACAGACCGGCAGAAGGCGAAAACGACTCTCCACTGACCGGGATGACCATCAACGCATTCGCATATCACTCAGCAACCACAGGATGACATCAAGTGACACTACAAAAGAATGGCAAATGGCAGCTGGGATGAAGTGCATGGCGAGAACAGTTCAAAACAGGCTCCTAAAGACAGGGCTGAAGTCATGTAAAGCTAGAAAAAAGCCCTTCATTAATGAGAAGCAAAGAAGAGCCGGGCTGAGGTTTGCAAAAGACCATAAGGATTGGACCATAGAGGGCTGGAGTAAGGTCATCTTTTCTGATGAGTCCAATTTTCAGCTTTGTCCAACACCTGTTTGTTTCTTGGTTAGACGGAGACCTGGAGAGGCCTACAAGCCACAGTGTCTCGCACCCACTGTGAAATTTGGTGGAGGATCAGTGATGATCTGGGGGTGTTTCAGCAAGGCTGGAATCAGGCAGATTCATCCTTGTGAAGGATGCATGAATCAAGCCACGTACAAGGTTATCCCGGAAGAAAACTTGCTTCCTTCTGCTCTGACAATGTTCCCCAACTCTGAGGACTGGTTTTTCCAGCAGGACAATGCTCCATGCCACACAGCCAGGTCAATCAAGGTGTGGATGAAGGACCACTAGATCAAGACCTTGTCATGGCCAGCCCAATCTCCAGACCTGAACCCCATTGAAAACCTCTGGAATGTGATCAAGAGGAAGATGGATGGTCACATGCTATCAAGCAAAGCTGAGCTGCTTGCATTTTTGTACCAGGAGTAGCATAAAGTCACCCAACAGCCATGTGAAAGACTGGTAGAGAGCATGCAAAGACGCATGAAGGCTGTCATTAAAAATTAGGGTTATTCCACCAAATATTGATTTCTGAACTCTTCCTAAGTTAAAACATCAGTATTGTGTTGTTTAAAAATGAATATGACCTTGTTTTCTTTGCATTATTGGAAGTCTGAAAACACTGCATCTTTTTTGTTATTTTGACCATTTGTCATTTTCTGCAAATAAATGCTCTACATGACAATATTTTTATTTGGAATTTGGGAGAAATGTTGTCAGTAGTTTATAGAATGAAACAAAAATGTTCATTTTACTCAAACACATACCTATAAATAATAAAATCAGAGAAACTGACAATTTTGCAGTGGTCTCTTAATTTTTTCCAGAGCTGTATATGAATCTTTCCCGAATAGGTTTGCTATGGTTCACTATGGCCTTATAAAATTTAAGTCATTTTACTGTTCTGTTTCGAAGAAACTTTACGGGAAAGTCACCCACTGAAATCTTTAATCAGCCTGCAGACACCATTTTAAAACATCAGGACAATTTTTGTGACATCAAATTTTCAACATGTTCATCAAATGATGTGTGGGATAATACAGTATCACTGCAATAGGTCTAAATAGTTCAGTGCCACGTTCATTTCTATTTACTCAGTAAATGAACTGAACCTACAGAGTTGTAGCTCACTTGTTTCATTGTATCAACAATATGTAAAAAGCCTATGTTCAACAGAAATGTGCAACACCTGAAGGACTCATGTGTTCAGGTCATATGGGATGGATGGGAACACTTCTTATTTTAGGCTTATTTCAAAATGCTCATTCACTCAAAATTCCCAATGCATGAGCACATCCTCCATTTACCACATTCATCTCAGAAAGAAGCTGTTGGCAAGAGATTTAAAAAGTCACGAGTATGAGGAAACAAAGATGCTTCAAGGAAGAAAGTATATTTCAGACTGACATCTTTAAGCTGATTGTCTTCTTTGTGTTGTGTCTCTCGTGACCTGATGTTATGGTGTCATATTTTGATTGGCTGTGTTGATTGTCTTCTTAGAACTGTTTTTTAAAGTTATTTCCTGCTTTTTACACGCCCTACATTTCATGATGCTGCCTTAGGCCATAATGCTCCTCTTAGTTTTTCACCCTGTTCAGCTGTTCATGTTTTGCTTTCTACGGTAATAACTTTACATGTTTGTTGTTTTAATGGCCAGTGGGGTCGAGGGACAACAGTTTAAAAGTAGTGGTTAGCTCTGTCTGACTTCACCTATTTGCAAGCAGGACACTCATAATAAGAAAAACTCCCGACAGTTCTGAACGCACCATTAATCAACGACAGCTATAAACAGGCTCGTCCGAGATGAACTGCGCCTCTCCTGGAAAGTAGACAAGAGCAGGTGGCCGCAGCGGGGGGCGGTGACAAAAAGTCGGACAGTTTCCCGACAGTTTCCAGCAGCCTTCAGTCCATACAAGAACTCACAGACACACTTACATCTTGTCCGATATGATGTCAATTCATTAAAAAAGTGATCAGACCCATATAGGCTATCAGTTTGTTTTCAGTCTCCAGTTGTTTTAATTATGATAGATTAATTTATTAAAATGCTTTACAGGTGATCTGTAGTTTATGTTCATGGTTTATCCTCTATTTGATATGAATTCTCCTGTAAATCAGCATCATATCAGTTTGACCTGTCCCCTCAACTACACAGGCTAAATAAACTGTGTCTGACTATAAGGTTCATATTTTCAGAGGAAAAAACAGCTTTCATTAAGGCTCAGTCAGATACAGTCAGGGCTTCACATCTGTACAGATGTTATTTTGAGAATCCTCACATCCCACTGACCACCAGTCTCTGTGATGCTAAATACTTCAATAATGTCAGTTATCACAACATGTTTTCTGTTACAGAATAAACCTTCAAATCAGACAAATCAAATTTTAATCTCTGAAATTCAACAAAAATGAGTAGTTTATCTAAAACGTCATTTTGTTGAGTCGACATCTAAACTAATCAGCTGTTACATCAGGTGAGAGCCAGGCGGTGCAGTCGGTGGAGAGCAGCTGCAGCACCTGGCTCTAAAAACTGCGGCTGCCTCGCTCTCGCGGTTTTATCGCTGTCCACTTTTGTAATATGTCAGAGCAAGTCGGGATAAAGTCGGACACAAAACTAACCGGCATGCATTGTGCGCCGATCGCTGGTGATCGAATCTGCGCAGGCTTGGCTCATCTTGAACCAACCTAATTTTAGCCATGCAGCTCCCTGTACAGGTCTACGTCGAGCTTTTCCAGGTTTAAAATGCTGGTGACCAGGACGCTCTTCAGGTCCTGGGTATGCTGACTTGATGGACTTTCCGAGCTCTCATCTTCAGGTGTTTTTGGTGACACAATACCCCCTGAATCATCACAATTATTAGTGGAGTCGCGAGCGCTACAGATAACACCCACCACTCTTTCTGCCATGTTGGTCTTCTTCGTCTTTAGTTTTGGTGTCGGGCTACAAACCAACCAGCCGTCACAAAAACGTAATAATTGAAATAAAAAAAGAAGTTATATTCTGGTTATTAAACCAGTTTTGTTTCAATATTTAAACTCCTATTTCTAATAGACCCTTAATGATCCACCCCCTTCCCATATCTACCAACCAGTCCTTTCATCCAGACTTTATCTTTCTGTAATGAATGAGAGAGACTGAAATGTAGCAGGGTCACATCTCATGGGGAGGATGACAGGGTGAAAGAGGATAAACGCTGACCAGAGGTGTAGCACCATATTCTGGGCCCTATGCAGGGGCGTAAGTATATGGTGGAGGGGCCCATAGAGAGTAGTTGGAGGGCCTGTTCTCTGCTTTAGAGAGAGGGTGCCTGCATGGCATGAGCAGAAAAACAAAAAAAATCTCATATCCTTTTTTTTAATTCTTTTTTCTTAATGACCCTGACTGACCCTATAATTCATTTTATGATTTCGAGCAGTTTTGTGCAGCATCTTGACTATAACAGTCTAATGGTGCCTATTGTAGCTGTTCTTCATCTTAAATTAAAATAGTTCATCATTATGATTGTGACTGATTACCATAAGCAGCAGTAGGCAAAATAAATGCACAAATATCCCATTTACATCACATTGTACATTAAATAGAAAGCATGTCACATGCATGTATGTAAGTATCTTGTTAAATTACTCTACATTTCTGTGGGGGTCAACCTTTTGAACAGGCTCTGATTGCCTGCAGGCAACATGATTACAAATGAAGTGATCAAGCTGTGCTCACAAATCTAGGCAGTTACAGATGTAACACGTTACAGATGAGTGCTTTGGTGCTTCTTGCAGACTAGAACTAGACATAGATGATATGTGAAAACTATACTAACTGAAGAAGAACAGATACATGCAGAAAACCATGTGGATTTTAGCTCCACAACATACAAACACAAAAATACTTTGAAAAATACCCCTGGATCTTAATCTTTACTCACTTTGTGCTAAACTGGTTTTCCAGCTGCTGTTCGTGCAGAGTGGATGAATCCTGATGATATTTCTATAATCATAGTTTTGCAAGTCGCAACTAAGTCAAGCTGAGTCAAGTGAGTTGAGTCAGGAGTTTCAAGTCCCACACAAGTCCCACGGGTCGTACTACCTATGTTAATATTTAGCCCCAACTTACTTTGTGCAACTTCAAATGTCGAACAAAGTTGAAAATTGTTGCATCTCCATCTTTATATCAGACTGTATAAATAATGGACGTAGCTACTGTAATGTCACCAGGTGGTTTGTGGACTGCCATTTTAAAGGCTCGAGTTCAGCATCGCCATATTGTTTTTTTGGAGCCAAAAGTGACCATATTTGGACAAGAGTTGTAGATCTGGAGGAGTGAGAAGTGGATCTGACTCATACACTGTGGTGACACCTTGCAGACAGTCTGTCACTCAAGTGGCCTTCCCATAAATATGCAGAACTTTGGTCCTTGATAAAATGTAAATGGGCGAGTGATATAAAAAGTTACCTCTGTAAATAACCACTGCTTGGCTGAGCGATGAGTTGAAGATGTCTGTGAAGACCTGGGCCAGCTGGTCTGCACATTCCCTGAGAACTCGCCCTGGGATGTTGTCAGGGCCTGCTGCTTTTCTCATGTTCACTCTGTTCAGAGTCCTCCTGACCTCCTCTGTCTCAAGATAGAGGGGCTGCTCATCAGGGCGAGGGATAACTTTCCTCGCAGGGGTGTTGTTGAGAGCCTAAAACCTGCCAAAGAAGTTATTGAGGTTATTGAGGAAATCTATATTATCCTCACATGATGGTGGAGCGGATTTATAATCGGTGATTTCCTGAATGCCTCGCCACATCTGCCTTGTGTTCATGGGATCATTGAAAAATTAATGAACTTTCTGGCACGATTCAGGTTGGCCCTTGCTGTTCTAAGCACCATGTCATTCCTGGATTTAAAAGCAGCATTTCTCGCCTTCAGCATTTCGCGGACCTCCCTCCTCATCCAGGGTTTCTGGGTGGCCCAAGTGGTGATGGACTTGGTGATACAGACGTCCTCCATGCACTTCTGGATGTACGCAGACACAGATGTGGCATTCTCCTCCACATTAATTTTTTGGCAATATTTAGCAGTTGCCTTAAACATTTCCCAGTCAGTGCACTTGAAACAGTCTTGTAATGTTGCCATGGCTCCATCAGGCCACACTCGCACCTGCCTCACAGTGGGTTTTTCTCTGATGAGCAGGGGTCTGTAAGCAGGAATCAGCATCACTGCAAGATGGCCTGAGGAGCCAAGGTGGGGGTGGGGCGCTGCTTTAAAGGCCTTTTTGATGTTTGTGCAGGCAAGGTCCAGTGCGTTCTCATCCCTGGTTGCAAAATTCACATACTGTTGGAAATGAAGTAGGACATCTTTCATGTTGGCTTGGTTAAAATCACCTGCAACAACGATGACACCCTCTGGATGGGAAGTTTGCAGATCGCTAATAGACCAGTAGAGAACATTCAGGGCTTCCTTGGTGTTTACACTGGGGGGGATGTAAACAGCTGTGATGTAATGACAGTAAATTTCCTTGGCAGGTAAAAAGGTCTGCATTTAACAGTCAAGAACTCAGTGTCCGGCGAGCAATGACTTGAGACTGTTTTGATGTTGTTACACCACTTGTTGTTGATGTAAATGTATACACCGCCACCCTGGGATTTGCCACTCAGAGCACTGTTTCTGTGCGAACGGAATGTTCTTAGCCCCTCCATGCTAATAGCATCGTCAGGAACCGATGCATTAAGTCATATCTAAGTTAGTATTATAGCACTGCAGTCTCTCACCTCCTGTTTGGTTGCTAGATCCAGCTTGAGGTAGTCCAGTTTATTTTCCGAAGATCGTACGTTGGCTCGCAGGACAGATGGTAGTAGTGTTCGGCTTGGGTTTGGTGAGGCTGGTAGGCAGCTCCCCTGCACAGAAGGCCATTGGGTCTTGCTGCTGTAGTAATCCAAAGCTGTGAAGCCTGTCCAAAGTTTCTGTGTCTACAGTCCCGGGAACATTTGACTTGCATAGTCGCAATACGGTCTCGCGATCATAAACTAATTTTGCCTTAAAGCACTCCATGTTTTTGGTTAACTTTACAGGTTTTGTTGGACTAGAGGCTCATCCTACTCTCCAATGTGCTATGTGTGAGCTCAGTCCTGCGTGTTCTTTAATGAAGCAATAGGAGAAGATATTCGGTCTCAGTTAATGTAGTTTATTAAGCAGTAAAGGAATAAAATTACAGAGCTCTGGGTCTCAACTTCACTTCCCTGACGAACAACAAAGGTGTGTCAGTTCACGAAGTCTGACCTCCTGTCCTTTCCCTGACCCAGTATATTTGAGCGTAACAGAGTGTCATTGTGCACGCAAGGCGTTGTCCTCTTCTCATTGGCAGTTCCACTTCCTCCTTCACCACACCACGCCCCTGCCTCGTGTTAATCTGACTCCTTCCCGCTGGCGGTGGGGGCGTGGTTCCTGTTTTGAAAGACAAGAGAACAACACAACTCCCTACACGTGCTGTACCTTACTATCTGTACATCACTTTCTATTCTTTTTACCATATATGAAACTAATTATCTAAGCATTGCGATATGTGCTCCTCAGACTTCATGTCTCTTCCTCTCCTGTACTTCTCCACTTCTGCAAAGCAAACACATTCAAATCAACTGAAATCATCTCAGTATTCTCATTGTTTACACATCTAAAACTTAAATCGTGAAACACAACTTATAGTAAAACACATAAAATCATTCTATTCCCAACAGTTTACATAGCTTAGTTTTTGTAAACAGACCGTAAGAGTATTGTTATTTTAGAACAATATTACTCAAGTAGAAGTAAAAAGTAGTCATCCAAATAACTACTTGAGTAAGAGTAAAAAAGTACTTGGTGAAAAAACTACTCAAGTACTGAGTAACTGTTGAGTAACGTCTGATTTATTTGTCAAATAAGAACATGAATGTAATCAATCAATCACAATAATAATCTGCACATTCATGTATTTTAAACGATACCCCTTTAACTAAAACAAAAATAAATGAAATATTTACAAAAATAACATCAACCAAGGCACAAGAAACACAAATATATTCTTACATATATATATATATATATATATATATATATATACATATATAATCTACGCAGAGTTGGGTAGAGTAGCTGTAACTAGTTACTACCCACCTCTGGATTTATCCCTTAGGGATTTATCGGGATTTATCCTGGCTTCATATGAACAGAGGAAATCTCCGCTCGTCACTAGGCTAATTTATACAATGTAAAATGCCATAGGCTGGCGCTAATAACGTTAGCATGTTGTATTTGTTTGGAAAACGTGTTTAATGTGACAGTTATTTTGTTGGTGAACCTTGTGAGCTGTAATGGAGCCAAACTGTGTGCCATTACCTTTGTCAACTGTTGCTTCTGTCCCTGGTTTTATATGAGAAGAGGAAAAGATCGCTAGTTGCTAGGCTAATTTATACAATGTAAAATGCCATAGGCTTGTGCCAATAACATGAGCATGTTATATTTGTTGGGAAAATGTGTCCAGATAAAGACAAGTGCTTTGTCTGTCAATGAGTTTAAGTCCGTGACTGATGATGTTATATGAGTTCAGTGGCGGAGCTACTTCCTTTGTCCTTTTTCCAAAATGAAAGCGTTCGTGAGTTCAGAACACAGTCCAGTCACACAAGGTTTCAGCTTTGCTTCCGTTTTAACATGCCATGGTGGTAATAAGCTTTAATGATTGACATTACCACGAGTCAGTGACCATTGGGTGGGCACACAGGGTGGCCAATCAGATTGTAGGGGGGGCAGGTGCCCCCATGTGTGATGTTGTAATCAATCGTAATAAATGCTCGGACAACAGCCATTGAACTTGTGGTGATGTTTACTAAATGTCCACACATGTACACAGCCGTGCGTGATACACTCTGATAGTCTGACTGGCTCCTGCCGTAAAGTGGACACACAATACGTCACTGTTGTACACACTCTAGTGTCGTAAACTCTGTAAACACTACATCACTCCCTTTTTTTAAAAAAATGCTAAACACTTTAGTTTTCACAACAGGCTATACTAAACTAATCTGTTCTCAGACATAACTTGCATTTACTTACTGTTCGTGCTAAACAAAATTACTTCAACTTGCATTTACTTACTGTTCGTGCTAAACAAAATTACTTCAATGTTATAACTCAAAACTTTTCTTTCCTAAGCATAAGCACATTACAACTCAGGATATAAACTCTACATTGTCTCGATTCTATGTTAGAACATTTACATTCACTCAAATACACTCATCAGTATATCTGGCATTAACAGTCCTGGAGACGGAACAGTCTCAGTGCACTTTCACATTTGAAGACTCTGTGCACTCTTCACATTTACGTGGCACCTTACTTATAGTCACTGAGGTATGATGGGCGCTGTCTGTTTCTGACAGGGTACCTTGGTGTTGTAACAGCAACAGTGTCATTATCGTCCTCACCAGGGTCAGGTGCAATGTCCTGTGGCTCTGCGTTGATCTTTTTGAAGAAGGATGAATTCCTCGTGATGGAGTGTCCATCTCTGGTTGCTGTAATCATCGAGCCTTTGACCTTTGACATGGTGAATGATTCGCTGTTGTATGACGTAGTAAGTTTATTGTGCTTCGGCTGCTGGTGAAACACAGTGTCGCCAGGGATGAGAGTACTTGGCTTGGCATTATGGCGTGTGTCTGAGTTGAACTTCATCTTTGCTTTAGCCGTCTGATCTCTCTCTCTGATCTTGTGATCAATGTCACTTTTGACAGCTGTGGTGAGTGTCGGGAGTTTAGTGTAGATTCTGCGTTGAAACAGCAGTTCTGCTGGTGACGCTTCGGTGGTGCTGTGTGGTGTAGAGCGGTACTCACGGAGAAACGTGTTGAGCGTCTGTTTCCATGGGATGCTCTGAGTCTCTGCCACATGAATTGCTTTTCCAAGTGTGCGCATGAAGCGTTCTGCTGTCGCATTTGCTTGAGGCAAGAGAGGTGTTATTTTGCGGTGGTAGAAACCTAGATGGCCTGCAAACTTGGCTAGGTAGTCACTGTTGAATGGAGGACCGTTGTCTGTTTTCAGGACTCTGGTAATCCCGAACATGGAGAACACTTTATCCAGCACTGGGATGACTGTATTGGCTGAGGTAGATTTCACAAGTTCAACTACTGGGTAGCGTGTGTACTCATCTATGATGACCAGTAGGTATTCTCCTGTGGGAAGTGGGCCATAGAAATCTGCGCTGACAGTATGCCAGGGAGCCTCTGGTAGTTCGGACATTTTCAGTGGTTCCGACTGAGTCATGGGTGTGTTAGCCTGGCATGCTAAGCAGTTTCTGACAGTGTGTTCTGCTTTCTGATCTATATTGGGAAAACATACTTTTGTTCTGAGAAGTGTCTTTGTCTTTACGATACCTTGATGTCTCTCATGAGCTAGTTGTAGCATTCTGTGCTCGAGGGATGAAGGGATCACAATCCTTGTGCCCCGAAGAATGATGTCATCGATGTGTGACACTGTGAGCTCACCACTGACCTGTTTGTATTTCTGCAGTGTGGTGACATGTCATTGGTCACTTGTAATTTTGTGCCAGGTGTTTTCTCTGATGTGGGCACTTACTTTCTGCAGGACTGGGTCTTTGAGTGTTTCCTCTGCTATCTCTGCAAGGGTCATTGCTTTGGGTGTGGCGTGCTGTGCTAGGAAGTTGACATACTCCTCCGCTACTTTCGCTACTCACCTGTCTCTGTCAAAACAGGGTGCCGTAATCAGCTGGATTTTCAGCTCCTTTCCTGTACTCCACTCTGAAGTTGTAGGGCTGTAGTCTCAGTCCCCATCTCTCAATTCTCGTGGGTGGTTTTGACTTGGGATTGTTCCAAATCGCCTTGAGTGCTTTGTGGTCCGTGACTAAAGTGAAGGAGTTGCTGTAGAGGTACAGGTGGAAGTGTTCACAGCTCCACACTATAGCTAACGCTTCGCGTTCAGTTTGTGAGTAACGTCGTTCTATGTCACTGAGAGCATGGCTGGTATATGCTATGGTGCGCCTCTCCCCTTTTTTGTTCTTTTGATAAAGAATGGCGCCCAAACCAACTGGGCTGGCATCCACAGTGAGCTCAGTCTGCTTGGCTGGGTCAAAGTACGACATGACTGTGTCGCTGGACAGGCTGTCTTTGATCACCTGCAGTGCATTGGCTTGCTCTGGACCCCAGTGTCATGCCGTGTCTTTCCTCGTCAGTTCGCGTAGTGGCGCTGCAATGGAAGCAAAGTCTTTGATGAATCGAGAACAGTAGTTCGCCATACTGAGCAGGCTCCTGACCTCAGTCGGGTCTTGTGGATCGCTGGCCTGCTGAAGTGCTGCAACCTTTTTGGGGTCGGGTGAGATTCCACCTGCTGAGAAAATGAATCCGAAGAACTCAAGCCTGGATTTGTTGAACTCGCACTTGTTTCGGTTGAGCATAAGGCCTCTCTCTTTCAGTCTCTGGAACACTGCTCTGAGGCTGTTGTCATGGTCAGTTTGTGTTTTGCCGTGGACAGTAATGTCGTCACTGAGGTTTTTCACTCCACTGATCCCTTGTAATGTCTGGCAGATTGCGTTCTGGAACACCTCGGCTGCTGAGGATATTCCAAAGTTCAGCCGTTTGTAGCGCCTCAGGCCCAGATGTGTGGTGAACGTTGTTATGTACCTGCTGTTGCGGTGGAGCTCAAGTTGATGCGTCAAGTCGAGCTTGGAGAAAACTGTAGCTCCGTTCAGCTCGTGGATCAGTAGTGTTGGCCTGTCTCATGTCGACGCATACTCTCACTTTATCCGGATCTTTCGGCTTGGGTGGTGTTACGATGGGGGAGACCCACGGTGTAGGGCCTGTCACTGTTTCGATGATGTCATCATCCTCTAGCTTTTTCAGCTCATCCTCGACTTTCTGTCGAATGTGAAATGGCACTCTCCTGTGTGGCTGACAGGTAGGCTGAATGTCAGTGTTAATGTGGAGCTTTACCTGGAAGTCCTTTAACTTGTCAATGCCCTCAAACAGCTCAGGCTGGCTGTCCACTAGCTCGTCTGCTACTGTTTGGTTGCTTGGAGATGACACACTGTTGATTATTTTGATGAGGCCTAGCGTCTTAGCTGTCTTGTAGCCTAGCAGTGTGCAGCCCTCGCCTTTCATCACATAGAACTTGCTTGTAGTCTTTTTATTTTTATATTTTACGTGAACTCCTATAAATTGTTCAAATCATGTAATCAACTCACTCTCACTCCGGTGTGCTCCTTGCGCGCCAAACACACCCGGAAGCAAATCACTGCTTTCTCCTGTGCTTTTTCTCCCCTCTAATTCGGTCAGGAACATACACAATACACAATCGGTTGAAATAATCAGCATACAAGGACATGACCACATCTATCATATGTGTGTACATTAACAGCACTCCCGCTGTCCCGCTGTTCAGTTTTCCTTCAGCGCAGTGGGGTTCACACACACACATTTAGGACACATTCGGCAGACCTACAGACATCGGCCAAAATACAAAATCATCCTCCATCAGTTACAGGCTACAGCATAGTTACACTCTTATCCATAGGTACAAGTGACTATTTCTGTATCTTAGCTGTGTTTACCTGGATATTTTCCTAATAAAGTGCAGGAACACACACACCAAACTACCGGTATCCTCCCAACTTTCCTGTTCTTAAGTCCCGCGACAGCTACGCCAGCTGCGAGATCTGCCAGGAAGCAGCTCTTAAAGCGACAGTGTCACCTCAGCAGGATAACCAGTTTCCTACATATGAAATGATGTGACAGATAAAATAGGATGAAAACAAAAATAAACAGTCACTATAACACTTCAGCATCAGTTATGCTACGGGAACAGCTCAAAACACTGTCTGCCTATAGTTCACCTGGCTACACATGTGAATACTCCAAGTATGGGCAGTGGTGTGGTGCAACCGTTTGGGAATACGTTAGGCTGACCAAACGTCCTCTTTTGCCCGGACATGTCCACTTTTCACGTCCCGTCCGGGGCGTCCGGGGGGTTTTTATAAACTGATGATAATGTCCGGTTCTCCGTGTGTGTGTGTGTGTGTGTGTGTGTGTGTGTTAGAGTGTGGCACGGGCCGCATATTTCTGTCCGAACCCGAACAGAGCCCGACATTATTTAATGACCAAAGCACTGAGTTTGTGTCACACAGTGGTTACAGGCTATTTAACAGGCCGGGCGTGCGCCGTGGGTGCTCAGCTGCGGAGAGGGAGACCTCCGTGTTTGAGACGGGAGCGGGAGGCGGGAGGTCCGACGCTTCCAGCGAGAGGAGAGGGAGAAATAAAACAAAATAAGATAAAATAGGAAAAACCTGTCTCCCTCTTTTATTTTATTTTCAGCGTTTAATCAAGGCGGAGGCGGGCGGCTGGAGGTCCGAGACTTCCAGCGAGGGGAGAGGTAGAAACAAACAGCCAGTGTGTGTCTGTGTGTGTTATGTTCAGGTGTTGTCACGTAAATAACAGTGCCCAAGCAATAAACAGGACAGACAATAGGATTTTATTTATTTTTACACTACATTTTCACTGAAAGCTGACTGAATCCGACCCGAGCCCGAATACAATTTATAGCTACATTTTTGACCAAACACGGCCTGACCCGTCGGGTACCATCGGGCTCGGATCGCCACACTCTAGTGTGTATGTGTCCCCTATTGGGGCCTATCTGAATTTCTGTCTTTGAGATTTTGTAATATAACTGAATTTTCTATCCATACATATAAATTTTAAATATATTAAAATTATAAGGCATCTTTGAGTAAACTGCAAGTATCATTTAAGTAGGCTATGTCGTGGCCGGCTGAGTGTCCTCTTTTTTGGAAATCAAAATATGGTCACCCTAGAATACGTTAATGTTTGTTGGGGCGAGCTGTGGGCGCGGTCTTAACGTGCTGAGGGTCGACTCACTGATAAAGTCTGCTGTAACCCCCGAGTCTATCAGTGCTCATATCTTGATATTGTTGAGCTTTATGTTTGTCTGTGGCTGTGTAGTACTGTTACCGCTGTTGGTTGCGAACACATACACATCATCACTGCTTGATGAGTTGCCTTTGTTGTCGCTTTTGCTGTGTTAGTCATGTTGTACACTTTCTTGTGTGTCTTGTACTGCTCACTAGTGTCTTTGGATTTTGTTTCACTGTCTTTTCCATGCCGTTTTTGCTTTTGTTTTGATCTGCACTGTTTTGCAAAATGATTCAGCTTACCACATGCTTTGCAGTCTTTGCCTTTAGCTGGACAGTCTCCTTCATGTGGGTATTTTGCTCCACAGTTTCTGCACTGGTTGTTTGACTTAGCTCTCTTATCTTGTCGGTTGGTGGCTGACCGTCCTCTCTGATACATTGCATTCACTGACGCAGCTGCTCCTTCCTCCATACCTGTCGCTTGTTGTTCGGATAACTCAAGTGATCCGCCGTGGTCCAGAATGTCATCTAAGCTGCTATCAGGCTCTCTGAGTGCTCTTCTACGTAGCCTGGTTGAAGTGCAGCTTTGGATCAATTGTGCTTTAATTTCTTGATCCACATCAGCAAACTCACAGTTCTTTGCAAGCATGCGAAGTCTGGTGCAGTAGGTGTCTAGGTTTTCACCGGGCTGTTGCACTGCTTTTCTGAAAATATACACTTGGTACAAGACGTTTTTCTTCGGTGTGAAGTACGTTTTTAGCTTCTCCTTGACGTCGGTATATTTATCTGCCTCTACCGCTAACATGTCATAGATATCGTGCACTCACTCCCCTGCTAAGTGCAGCAGCAATGCTTTTAGCCTAGCATCTCCTGAAATGTTCATTGCGGTTGTATAGTTTTCAAACCTTTGCAGCCAGAGACAGAGAGAGATGCAGGACAGACGGTAATGACAGTAGCTTACAACAACATTAATGAAAGTAATAATATTATAATCATAATTCTGGCTATTGTGGTACAATATGTTGAAAGTATATATTAATATCTGATAGTATGCATATGTGACAATAATCATATGTGTATGAATAATGATCACAGCAGCAGCATTAGGCATCTGGCAGGACCACGGCAGCAGCACAACCACACATGCAACAGGCAACAGGTGTATTAACATCACTCTCTGTTTGTGTAAAGTCTAAAGTCTGGTCAAAGTTTGTGCACGTCCAAAGTCTGGTCCAGGCCCTGGGGGACTGATTTTTATACGGCTCACAGCTTGTTGTTCACAGTGTACTATATGTGGCCCCCACAAAATATTGATTATTTACGCAAGATCACTTTGCATTTTTTCCATTCACCTGTCGATGGCAGGACCATCAAACAGTTAGTAGACATGCACCAAGTAGGAACTACACAGGTGGAACTAATGTGTTTTCATAAACAGACGGTAAACAAGCATACGAACAGTAACCAAGGAGACATTTCCTGCTAGGGAGCAAATGCAGGATCTGAGAAACACAGTTGTTGATAACAAAATCTTACTAAGCATATTCAGTGGGCTGCATACTCTGGAAGTTAACTGGGAAGCTAGAAAACTTTTTTGGTGTATGCTCTTGCCGAGCAACCTTGTTTTTAAAAACAGACGGTAAACAAGCATACAAACAATAACCAAGGAGACATTTCCTGCTAGGTAGCAAACATGGCCACCACGAAGAAGCGTAAAGTGAACAGCAGGAGCAGTGGAAAGATGAATACCCTTTCACTGAAAGATGCAACAGTTGCATTTGTCTCATTTGTATGGGATTATTTTAATAACCCATATGATGCGAGAAGCAGCTGGCCCCCAGGTATTTTCACATTATCTAATCTGGCTCCTGTTCAAAAACCTTTGCATACCCCTGCCCTCGGCTTTGTCTGCCCTTTCCAGTGTCACATTTTCCCCAGTTCTGACAGCTTCTCTTTGCAGGATTTTAGAAACACAGTTTTTGAAAACATTTCAAATATTTGGCCCCATGAGCCATTTTAAACACACAGACAGTATAATCTAGGGTCGAGTAGGCCTTGCCCTCCCTTCTTTTAGGAGCATACAGTTTACTGAGTTCAGTTCTGTGTCTTTTTCCAAAGAAACCTTGTTTCTAAAGCTGACCCAACAAACTGCAGCTGATGAGGAAAACTGCAAATATGAAAAAGACAATAAAAGTAGAAAACATTACACAAACTCATTGACCCCAACTGCATTCATTAATGGCATATCTCCAAGGTACATCTCCAACTTTCCTATCAGATGTTGGTGATGAAAACTTCCAGTGAAGGCTTGTGATGCAGACTGGACTAAAGTCAATACATTTGGGGCATGCGGAAAGTTCTCTCATTTTACCTTACCACACCTCAAAAAAAAACAAAAAAAAACCAAAGAAACAATAAACCTGACCCTCATCCATCATAGTTGATAGGTGAGCCACATCAGCCTACACGTGCACAGTACCATAAATGCTTCCTTGTCCTGCCATGTCTCTGCCAGGAAGCACAAACATCCCTGCATAAATATTTAACCACAAGTAAATTACCCTCCCACTACACGAGGGCAGGTGTAGTGGAAGCCTCCCAGGATGCACTGGGGCAACAGGTGTATTAACATCACTCTCTGTTTGTGCATGTTTCTGTAACATTACTGCTATTGTTGTTTTCTACAGTGTTCCTACAGGTCATCTGTGGCTGTTTCAGCCAGTCTCAATAGTAAATGTGTTTACAGTGTCAGTGTTGTGTGTAGGTCAGGTGATGGGGAAAGGAGAGAAAGTCTGAGTAAATCTGGTGAATGGTTGGAACATTGTACTGAAAGGGCCTGAGAAACAGGGAATATGGCTGGAGAGGAGGAGACCACATAGAATATTTGTTCAAAAGTTTCTACCAGAGAAGAAGAGCCCCTAGGCCAGGCACGTCCAAAGTCTGGTCCAGGGGCCAATCGCTGCTCAGGGACTGATTTTTCAATTCAATTTCAATTTAATTCAAATAACTTTATTTATCCCAGAGGGGCAATTTAAGAGCAGCACACTGAGTAGTTCAGAGAAAAAACACACAAGACATAAATAACTATAATATAAAAACGGCTCACACATGCACCATGTAGGAACTACACAGGTGGAACTGATGTGTTTTCATAAACAGACGGTAAACAAGCATACGAACAGTAACCAAGGAGACATTTCCTGCTAGGGAGCAAATGTGGCCACATTGAAGAAGCATAAAGTCAACAGCATGAGCAGTGGAAAGATTAATTCCTTTTCACTGAAAGATGAAACGGTTGCGTTTGTCTCATTTGTATGGGATTATTTTAATAACCCATATGATGTGAGAAGCAGCTGGCCCCCAGGTATTTTCACATTATCTAATCTGGCTCCTGTTCAAAAAAGTTTGCATACCCCTGCCCTCGGCTTTGTCTGCCCTTTCCAGTGTCACATTTTCCCCAGTTTTGACAGCTTCTCTTTGCAGGATTGAGAAACACAGTTTTTGAACACAAAACCTTACTGCAAATATTCAGTGGGCTGCATACTCTGGAAGTTAACCGAAAAGCCATGGCGTATGTTCTAGGTGATCAACAAAAAGGCGCTCTCTTGGCGTCCGGTATCTAGTTAGAATTAATATTTATAGTTCTGTAGTGTGAGTTGTACGATCTCTGGGTGGAAGTTATGTTTGTTGTTTATGCATGTCACTGTAAATATTTGTCTTCACTGCAGAAGATTTTAGATTTGTTCCCAGATGCTTGACAAGTTGTGAATATTTGCAAACTGCGGCAGCTCTCATTAACCAGCTGATGATAGCACTAGCCATTATCAGCCACGGGCATCCATAGATAGAGAAGTGTGACATGCAAGCACATTTACTTTTAATACAATAGATAAATAAAGAAACAAATACAAAGAAGTCATGTGAGAGAACAAGCAGATACAGCACTCATTTGGTGAGTGAAAGCCATTGGTCTGATGTTGGTGATAATGCTGTGCCAGTTGCAATTCACCAAGCAGAGGAAGAAAAGCTGCCAGATCTTGGAATCGTCATTAAAGTGCGCAGTAGCCTTGTTTGATTTGAGACCACACTGCCTTGTCAAAATTTGTGCAATATGTTAGTATAGACACAGTGTAGGCAGTGTACTCCATCTAGGTGTACTCATGGCAGAAAAAAAGCAAGCTGTCCTGGAGAGGATTTGTCATTTACCACAACCCAGTGGAAAATATTGTAAAATACTGTAAAATTCAAAAGCTCCAACTCTTATTTTCAATAACATAAAGGCAGTACCAAATAGGCTAAGTATTACCCTACAGAAATAATTATATGTTTGCTCATTTACAGACATAATCACAAACAACTACAAAGCGCAAACAACTTAATCTTGCCTAACGTGTCAGAGTAACCCATCTAGATATGCAACATTCTTTCATAAACAAAGCATGATCTTGGCATCCAGTTCAGAACATACCAAGCATCACTGTGCCATCTGATCTGACTCAGACTCCTATAAAATGAACGGTGCATCAAGGGAGGCAGCACAGGCCTGCTGAGCACTACCACTCAGCCTCTGAGGACGACTGCCAGTGTCACACCTGGAAAAGGTAAGTGAATGATGATGACAACATGACTGGGGGAAATGGTGATGGTGAACAGTAAATATATATATTGCACAGTACATTTTATAGTTTTCATGAGATATGATTGGTTAATGCCAGTGAACACAAACAATGTTTAATTTCTCTTCCCTAGCCAATTTGAGCCCTTGTGTTGTTTATCTTTAAAATCCAATTTATATTTTAAGTGTTACAAGGTCCTAATAATATAATAGCCATGTCTCTGGACACCAGCACTGATTTTAACATGGTCCCATTCCCAGCTCCTTTACTCACTGCTTCACAAAAAGCCACTATAAGGCAAGTAAGGGCACTGGCAATACACCGTCTTTTAATCTAATCTACTTTCTGTCCTTAATATTCATGAATGGTGGCATGATTTGGTAATTTTATAAATTAGAATTTACATTTACATCCATCATTGAGCAAGCCAGTATTTTGGTGTCTGTTCTGATGCAGGTTGTCATAATATCTCTTTTGTCCTTTTCAGCAGGTGTGTGTCCCGTAATGACGATGGCTCGGGGTACGCTGTTGCTCCTGCTGATGCAGACGTTAACTGGATGGTCAGGTAAAATGTTTGACTTATTATCAGGTTACTCATTAAGCTCAATTTTTCTGTGCTTGAAGCTGCATCAATCAATAGTTTTACATTAACAACAGATCAAATGATTTCTTGTGATGTAAAGGGAGACGCAGGTTGGGTCAATACCACAGAAAATTACCATCCCACTCTACAACTCAACCCCATTTTACTAACATCACATTGCATATCATTACTGTACATTACTATGTGGCTCCAAATCAAACTAAAACAGTTAAGGATCCGTTCTTTTTACTGTAGCTGAAAACTCTGTACATGAACACACTTGCTTGCTGTTTTTTCAATTTTTTTTTTTTTTTTTAAATTAAATAACAATCATGGTTCATGAAAACACCCTACATCTTCAAAGTAGTGGCATGAGTTCTCACTATTTTGGATCATTGTTTTGTAACATATACAATACTACAGAGCCCCTAAAGTCCTGAAAGGTGACTTTTTTTTATCTTGTGTGCACAAGTTAATTGCGGCCGAAATTTAGGGGCACAGACGTGACGTGTCACTTGGGTGTTTTTTTTTACCCGCCACACGGACTCTGTCTTTGTAGTGTTTGGCTGATGCCAGCTTCACTGTGTGTGTATTGAGTTTTGCCAAGTAATGATGCAGCTGTTTATACAGGTTTGGAAGCATAGGTTATATTAATTGATACTGAATTAATTAACTGGATTGTTTTAACAAAAGGATGCATGAGTTTGATTGATTTATGTTAATGTCAAATGTAAAAACACACACAAGGTTGCTCTGCTGCTTCACATTGCCTCTTGTATCACGAGGTATTCATCTGAATCCTTTTTAAGCAGATTGTAAATTTTTTTCTGAGTTCTACCTTAAAAGTTCAGTTAAAAGCCTAGTCCCAATTAAACACCCAGTTACTTTTACTAGCCCGGTGTGGCTACACATTTTGACAAATAAACTCCTGTCTCAATTAGACGTATGGTCTGGTTACTAAGCAGTTCTTTTTTTTATTAATAGAAGTTCTTCAGATGTATAAAACCGGTTGTTGGCTACCTCAAATTATGTGTCCATTCTCTTGATTACCCTGTAAGTTTGTTACAATTACTATTGCCTGCCTCCCCGCGCAAATATACTTGGAAGTGGATATTGCTGTCTTTCTACCACAGAGGTAGCGGTATTTTGTGAAAACAGCCAGCCTAGGGCATCCATTGGTACCAACCAAGTCAGCTAAGTTAGCCTAAATTTATGGCGAGAAACAACTGGCATGGCCATCTTCAGATGTGTTCCTTGAACTCTCAACTTAAGATATCTGAATGAAAATGGGCTCTATGGGTGCCCACATGTCTCCCCTAAACTTGAAAAGGCTTGCTCCCAGTAAATGTTTTGTTCCTTACAATCAGTGTACTCCTTCAATTGAAAGCTGTTTTTTGTCTTTTAAGAAAAAGGACAAGCAGCATATTTATCGCACAATGAATCACCAACATGTAGAGATATGTAACACATTAAAACTGGATTGTTATGGAGCTCAAAATGTTTACTGTACTGTTATTAGTTTATACACATCAGATAATTAGTAGTATTAACTGTAAAATAAATCAAAGTATATCAGTATGTGATTCCTTAACTCTTTATATTAATATAGTTTTCAACTCGCCTGTATATTTCAACAGCATAATTGAAATCCTGCCATATTTAATTCCAGTATGCCAGACACATGCCTCAAATGTAATAATGCTAAAGAAGCACTCTTTCACTGCTTGAAGTATTGCAATGTAGTCAAAAGGTTTTGGAAGAGACTTCTTGACATGGGTAATCAGATAACAAAATTAAAAATCCCTTATTGGCCAAAGCTGTGCATCTTAGGTATTCATCCAAAATATTTAATTACCAAGAAGAGTGACCATGCATTAATAGACTTGTGTCTCTCACAAGCTCAAAGAGCAATAGCTACATTATGTGAACAAACCAAGTATAAATCAGTATATTAAGGATTTATTAACTTGAGTTGCTATGGAAAAACCAACATAATATTACTAAAGGAAAACTGGCAATGTTTGAAAATACCTGGGGGAGCTTCATGACTAATGGTTAATAAAAAACAAAGACTTGAGTGGGGGCGGGGCAACTGGATTAAGATTATAAAGTACAGTGGTCCATGTGTACTTCATGATTACTGTTCACAGCTGCAACATTTGTTTACTCACCTCTGTTTTCATGTTGTTGTTTTGCTTGCTTGTTTTTGTCAGTTTTTTTCTTCTAATTGCCTTTGATGGTTTACCTTATTTGCTGCCAAGACTATTTTATTTATACCTAATATCTTTTAGAAACGAAAACCCCAATAACAAGAAATAATAATTGGAATCCTGCAATTCAGTGATAGCTTTTTGTTTTGGTGTGCGACCCCAAGATTTTCAGGGGCCCGGTCTGGGGGCCCACTGTAGTTAAAGTAGTAACTAGCATAAAATGGAAATACTCAAGTACAGGTACTCAAAAATTTTACTTAAGTACCGTGCTTGAGTAAATGTTTATAGTGTTTTTTCAGCTCTAACCAATAAATGTTTAATGATAGTAGTTGTGATATATTCTGTTTCTTCTCAATGCTATTTTTTGAGTTACGATCCAGCTTTTCAATGATTACTGGGTCGACTTAAAAATGGAAATGGGTGGGACCTAACGGGAAGATGCTATTTGTAACCTGAAATTGGTATGGGTTGATCAGAAATTGATTTATTTATTATTCATCAGAAAACTGTTTGCAGAATAATCTCAAGATTGAGCATCAGATCATTTTTGATATCAACAGTTAGAGATGGAATACAGTGTCATACCATTGTTCTGATGATCAATAATTTAAAAGGCTCAATAGTCCATAAAATGTCCCTTTGGATAGAAAGCCCATTTGGATGACAGCCCGTTATTCTGAAAACAAACGCGCATTGCTACAAAGGGCTGTTTTCTGAAAATAGGCTACACAGTCTCACAAACAGGAGCACAAAGCTAATTAAAGCTGCCAGCAGCAATGAACGGGCCCTCGCACCTCTGCGCAACTCAGGGGTGCTGGCAAGATGCCAGCCAATGCGTCAGACAGCACAATCAAGAGTGAGATGGCATATCCTTCATTCAGTCCTGGAATGACTATTTCACATTTTGTACCACTTCCTCTTCCCACTAGGGGGAGTTGGAGAAGGCAGTCATGATATGTCATGTTACTATACATGAAGTAGCCTATATACCACAGCATCTCAATGTAATGTAAGGTAAATCAAAAAATATGTGTCTGAAAAGACGTACTTCCTGTAGCCGCTAGGTGGCACTGTACTCATCAGTAAATATTGACAGGTAGATCTGTTCAGGGCGGGACTGTCATCAATCCTGTGAATTTTGGGGAAGATTGGACCATGTATGCTGGAGTTACAAACAACTTCCTGTTGCATGCCATGGTCACATGGTGTGACAAAAACGCAAGCCTGTAATAACCTTTCTTCTTCAAGGTCTTTTTTTGTACGTCTTGTAGTGTTACATATGCCTGCCAAGTTTCATACACCTATGTTTAATAAGCTTTGAGGGCTGTTCCCTCAAAATTTTCAAGGGGGGGCTACTGAGCCATTTTTTGGAAACCAAGCATGACACCCTTAAAAGGAACCCCAACTAGTTAGACATGTAGGCCTTATATCATCAATATTAGTGTCCGTTATATTAATTTGATATAAATAACATTGTCGAAGTCTTTGTTCTAAAAAAAAAAGAAAATATAATTTCACTCGTAGGTCGCCATTGTTGTTTACGTCGCAATGCAGTGTGGGTAGTGACGTCAAATGGTTGCAACCGCTGTTTCTGACAACTGGTAACTGCGCAAAAAATGTCAGCTATTCAGCCGTTTCAATTTGAACCCGAGCGACAAGCTAGCGAGGAGGACAACACAGAAAATATACAGGAAGAACACGAAGACGTAGTAGACGAACAGAGACATGAGGTGCGAGTGGGACAAAACAGCTAGTGTCAGTGCTGAAACTGCATCTTTATGACAACCGAGCGAGAGAGCGTGTGTTGTCAGGAGCTTCAATTTTTGTCAGCAGCTGTTCAAGGTACCGTAAAATGTCATCCAATATCAATGATCTCAGAGATTAGCATCCACCACTGTCGTATGCTTTATATGTTGTGATACACAGTAAAACACACTGACAAGATGCTTACGAGTTTGATCATTGTTGAAGATATCCCGTGCATCACAGCACATGACACGCTGCGACACGCTGCATCCGACGTGTCTTTAACATTATCCGTCTGAGTTTCTGCATCGGACTTACTTGGAGAACACTGTACACTTACACTTACGGATTGAACGGGTTGAACGGGTGGACTGTCAGCTTCCTCCATAACCAGTGGTGTGTCCAATGGTTCACCTTCAGAAGCTACAGCAGCAGGAGCGGGTTCTTTGCGGCACAAGAGAGCATCCAGCGTCTCCTGTTTTTGGCATTTTGTTGCGCGCATTTCACTCTGCTCCCGAGGGCGTTTAGACTCCTTATGTGGGAAAATTGTCGGCACGGCATTTTATTTAAGTTAACATTTATACCCAGCAGCACCCGTTAGCTCCTTTAGCAGCTCTAGTCGACTAAAGGCCTCAAAATCATCTGGGGAGAAGTGGCGAGAACAGAGCCGCAGGTCTTTAGGAAGTTCTGTTCGCCCACAAGCACTTTCCCACTGCTTTCTCCTCTTCTTATCACTAGGAAACATGTGTAAACTTAAATCAGTTCCCTTGTTGTCAACTGGAAATTACATCCGAATGCAGCGCAATGTGGCATTTTCTCTGGTGATAGCATCAGGTAGCAGCAGCCGTCAGGTAAACGACTCACAGAGCAACCATTCTATGTCATCACCCCGGCATGCATTGCGTGAGTAAAATAATGGCAGCCTCCTGTGTTAAAAATACGTTGTAAACATTGAAGAAATTTAAAGCAATGACAACATTTCATGTCTTTCTAACAACATATTTTAGTACAATAGAAAAATTGTGGCTTATTGAGCCCTACATGTCTAACTAGTCGGGGTTCCTTTTAAAATATCAAATTTTTTAACCAGTATATCTGTAAAGGTTCATGAGTTTTTTAGTATGTTAAGCCCCCAAAAAGGCAATTCATTTGGAGGAAGATGAAGAAGAAGAAGAAGAAGAAGAAAAATTCATGCCCTAATTAGTCACTGGACCTTTCTACAATGGCAAAGGCATTACCTGTCCTACTCTGCTGCTGTTTTAGCCTGCTATTCTTACCTTAACCTTAACCGATCTCAGCAACAGTAACAAAAGTACTAGTCAACAAGAGGTACAGTCACCCCAGTGGAAAGGTCCACTGACATCATTCTACATAACAATTAGCCTTGTGCTCCTGTGCTGGAGAGTGCCACTGGAGAAATAGCCATTTGGGGCCATGGACATTTCATTTCAGGATAATGTGCTGTTGTACAAATGGGCTTTTAGTCCAATGGGTCTTTCTTGGACTACTGGGGCCATCACAAAAAGGGGCAGTCCCCTTGAACATAGCTACTGAAATGAGGACTTTGCTTCATCATGGGTACAGTTACTAACACATCTTACTCTGATGATACTCGAAGGTTACTTGTATAAAGTACACTATTGGTACTGTATACTTGTTTCATCCAAGTATTTTTTTTTTTATTATTATTTTATAGGGACAATGCAGTTAACATAGTTTCAATACAAAGCATGAATCTGATGTGTTGCATATAGAGTTATAGCTACAGCTAATTTTCAACTCCTGTCCCTAGTTGGGCTTTTAAACAAATACAACATACAAAATCACAATCCTATAAAAATACAATATACAAATACCCTATACAAAAATAAGTACAACCTATCCTACAGAATTCAGTTCAAAATAATCACAACTCTAAACAAAATAGAATAAACTTACAAACCAATACAATATACAAAATACCCTGTACAAATAATCCTGTACAAATATAACTTAAACTACAAGGGTTAAGTTCAAAATCATCACAAATCTAAATGACAATAGTAAGGAGAAAAAAAAAAAAAAAGAAAAAAAAACCAAATCCTACAAACCAATCCAAATTAACTACTTAAACTACCACACTCTAAAAATGGGTACAGCTCTGGTTTGCTTTAAGCCAACACTTAACTTTTTTTGTGAAGGTTTTCAGATTAGTTACTGATTTTATTTCAGTTGGTAATGTGTTCCAGAGTTTACAACCTTTAATTGAGAGAGCTGACTGTCCAAAAGTGGTTCTACGGTGTTGAATTCTGCAGTTTCCCTCCACTGTGCTTCTTGTTACTCTGTTACTGTCCTGTCTTTGAATATATCTGTGAAGAGGTTCAGGAACAAGGTTATTTATACATTTGAATACTAACTTAAGAAAACACAAATCTACAAAACTGTTAAAACTCATAAGATTATATTTTTTTAGTATATAGCAATGATGCCACCGGATGGGTTTTTTATCCATTATTTTTAGAGCCTGGTTGTATAATGAAGAAATTTTCCTTACTGTAGAAGGTGAGGCTTGAGCCCATACTGTCAAACAATATGCAACATGAGAAAAAATCATAGAGTGCATGAAGATCTGAGCTGCTTGAGTTGGAATATAATGCCTAATTAATCTGAAACAGTTAAGGTTGCTCTTCACAGTTTTTGTGATTTTCTTAATGTGTTTATCAAACTTGAGCTGTGGATCTAAAACTATTCCTAAGAATTTAAATTCATTGACCTCTTGTATTTCTTCATTCTTTATTTTAACATGTAAACTTTCATGCGAACTTGGTTTTCTTATTGAGAAACACATTGACACAGTTTTATTTAAATTCAAAATGAGATGATTGTGTTCCAGCCACTGTTGGACTTCATACAAGTGCTGTGTTAGGGTCTCTGCTGCCTTGCTAGGTGACTTAGCAGGAGCATAAATGACCGCGTCATCTGCATAAAGCTGGAAGCCGGCCTCAGGACAGGTTTTAGGTAAATCATTAATAAACAGACTGAAAAGCAATGGACCAAGAATTTATCCTTGAGGAATACCCATTCTATTGTTTAAAAAAGAAGATTTTTCTTGATTAGTTTTTACACACCGATCTCTATTCTGAAGATAGGACTCAAACCAATCAACTGCTTCTTTAGAAAATTTGAAAGATTTTAACTTAGACAGGAGTATGTTGTAGTTGACAGTGTCAAAGGCCTTTTTAAGGTCTAGAAACACTGCCCCCACAACATTACCACTGTCAAGAGATTGCTTTATACTTTCAATGAAAAAAATATTTGCTGTTTCGGTTGAATGTTTTGGTCTAAAACCAAATTGTTGAGGATGAAGAAGTTGATTGGTTTCTAGGTGTTCAATAACCTGTGATGCCGCAACCTTTTCAAGCATCTTTGACAACACAGGCAGAATGGAGATAGGGCGATAGTCACCCGTTTTAAAAATTGGTGTGACGATAGCTTTCTTCCAGTTATTTGGGAATTTATTTTCTCTAACTGATAAATTAACAAGATGAGTCAGGGGCTTAACAAGCTCTGTGCTGTGCTTCTTAATGAACAGAGTGTCTAAGTTATAAAAATCCTTTGCCTTGGAATTTGACAGATTTTTAATTACTTCCAATATTTTTGCTTCATTTACCTCGTTAATGCAAAATAAATTACATATGTCTACAGCCTCCGAGTCAACTACAGTTGTTTGACAATCAAAATTCTGTGTTACTTCCTGGACTGATTTTATGAAATACGTATTAAATTCATGAGCCATTGTGGCCTTATCAGTAATGGTTATTCCGTTTTTTTTCAGCTCTTTGAGTCTTTTTGGCCATGTGATCTGTTGGTTAAATTATTTAAGTGTTTCCACAAGGATGCACTATGGCCATTAGCATTTCCTATCAGCTGTGTGTAATATGATGACTTTGCTTTACGTAACTCCTGTACAACTTTATTTCTCAAACTTTTGTAGAGAAGATTATCAGTATTAAGTTTAGATGATAATGATGTTTTTAATGCCAGATCCCATTTTTTCATTAGTGTACGTACTTCATTATTTAGCCATGGTGGAGTTGCTCTCTTTTGTTTACATTTAATATTTTTGGAATATTTTGCTATTAAAGTTTCTAAAGCTGTAGTCATGGAGTCACAGCACATGTCTAAATCGTGAAACTCTGTTATCTCATCCCAACTAACATTCCTAAATTCCTGCTCAAATTGTGCAGTTTTGGATTTAGGGATGACTGTCTTTACTGAGTCAGAGATACAGCCTCCAAAGTACTGGAGTCGTTTTTTTGTTAGTTTCCTGACAGACAGGGTCATATTATGATCGGACAATCCAGTTATTAAATTATAAGTTTTTGTTATCCGATCTGATTTGTTAGTAAATACCATGTCAATTAGAGTTTGTGTGTTTCTCATAATGCGCGTGGGTCCTTTAATCATCTTTGTCATGATTACTTGCAATTTATTTTTGTTTTCTTTACTCAACCAGTTAATATGAAAATCTCCATATATAGTTGTTTCCGTGTGGTTATCAAATTTCTTCAATATAGCTTGGAGTTCATCATAAAAAGAAACAGCAAAAGAAGGTGGATTGTACAGAACAATTACATTAAAATTAATCTGCGGCGCAAGAATAATATTAAGAGCTAAACATTCAAGATGAGTGTCCAATTGTATTTCTCTGCATTTAAACCTGTCTTTAATAAAGATCAAAACCCCTCCACCCCGACCTTCTTGTCTATCCTTCCTGAAACACACTAACCTGGTACATCTATCATATTTGTGGGCACACTGCTATGTAGCCAAGTTTCAGTAAGACAAAGATAGTCCAAGTTTGACTCCGTCAATAAAGAATTGATCTGATCTGCTTGTGGTACAATACTTCGGATGTTAAGATGACAGCCAAGAATGCCTTTAGGTTTAGATTTTGAGACCCATAACACTCTGGCGTGATTCACTGTCTGAAAAAACAGCAATTGTTTTTGCTTTTGTGCTGCGCGGCACACAGTCCTCCCCATGCCAGTCTTTTGACACGCTGCAGAAGTGCGCACCAACACAGCCCCAATCTTCGGATCAAAAAGTTTGTGTTTATCTTTTAGCAATCCACATGTGTTTTCTGTTCCAGCCTTGGCTGGTGTCTCCGACAGTTTATCACAGTCTAATGGACACACCATAACATGCTCGTGTCAGCCCCCGCTTTCGGCTCCAGTTTACATGCGTATGTTTCAGTACTGGCGTGTTCAATTGTAGCCTTTACTTTATGGGTGTCAGATTGAGCGGACTCACCAGTCAGGCTGTTGTCGGCTATTCCAGGGCAACAAGGTGCAAAAATCTCCCCATAATCGCCACCACACAAAGCCTCCTGATAATCATAGCGCAGATCCTGCCTCATTGCCGACTGGTGTAGCAGCTCCTCTCCAAACACACCTGGCGCCTCCGTTGCTGTTCTCCCCGCATTAAACTGCCTGCCAAGCGGGGTCCGGGCCTCTGCTGATGGCGCGTGGGGTAACTATGCTGCAATGGAACAGCCCGGTTCTTCGATAAATGGTCCAGGGTTGAGATGTATATCGCCAGCCAGGAGTAGCAAAACCAGTATGAATTTTGGCACGCGCCCCTTACCACGCTGCACAGAAAGTTGTGAACCGGTCTTTGATTTTCCATGATGTGTTGATCCCTTTAGTGAGCAGGCAGTGTAAAGGATATGATATCCATGTCCACAGAAATAAAGATCTATTTGGCCAACATGATTATCTAACCATGCTGAGCTTGGTTCACTGTGGTTGTCTTTAAATTGCCAGCAGTGTCTAATTGGAACCAGCAGGATCACAAAGCAGAAGAGCATCAGACAAACTTTCCCTTGATCATGCAGCTTAGATTTGACGGGTTTTTGTTGCTTTAAAGTGTTCTTTGGAGAGACCTTATTCCAATGAATTACTTCCAATGAGAAATGTGTTAAAACACTGATAAATGGCAAGAAAAATCTTAAAATAAGGAGGACTTGTGTGGAGCCCAGCAAACCACCTGTGTCCTCATCAGCCATCTTTTTGGCTTTATATGCTGCTAAACAGTTCTTATCACAGCTTGTGTACTGGAAAGAGCAGCCTGTGATTTTATATTGGAAAGGGGCAACAGCAGTAGGACTCACCTGACCTAATGACAAAACAAGTAAGAAGCTGCAGAGAGTCTGTGTGGGTTTGCACAATGTTGTGTTGTACTTTACGTTATATTTTTATAATGAAACATTCATTCACTGCCAAAAAAGACACTGATCATTTGTTAAGGACATCATCTGATTTATCCCATTGATATATAATGTCTTCATTTTCACAGTTTCTCAAACAACACCTGGACCTTCAGTGAGACTGGTCAACTCTGCCAGCCGCTGCTCTGGCAGAGTCGAGATCCTCCACAATGGTCAGTGGGGAACGGTGTGTGACGACTTGTGGAATTTGAATGACGCTCAGGTGGTTTGTCGACAGCTGGGCTGTGGCAGGGCTGTGGGGGCACCACAAAGTGCACGTTTTGGACAAGGCACTGGACAAATTTGGCTAGATGACCTTGGGTGTTCAGGGAGTGAGTCCTCTTTACAAGACTGTCCACATGGCGGATTAGGGAACCACAACTGTGCTCACTCTGAGGATGCTAGTGTCATCTGTGAAGGTAAGTGTGTTTCCACACAGTAAGCAGACTTCAGTTTGTATTGATCACAAATTAGTAGAAATGGCACCTTATATCCTGGCACCAACTGGAGACCATACAGAATTTACTTTTTTTTGTTTTTTTACAACAAAAAGTCTCAGTAACAAACAAGGCCAATGTTTAAATGATCAAGTACAGTTACCTTAAAGAAACTTGGGCCCAATCCCAATTCCTATCTTAACCCTCAATCTTAATTCTCAAGCTCAACCCTCAGTCTCACTAGCCCTCAAAACCAAGTGTTAAGGGCTATCTTGTGACTTTAAAACGGGACACCCCTCAAAGGCAAATATGTCTTAAGACTGTCGGGGGCAGCAATATGCCAAAACTCTATCCAGTCTGTCAGTTCAAAGAAGAAGAAATATATGTCATCAGTAGTCGTTGATAAAAAGACGTGATGAGTTTTTTTCCCAACACTTTATTTCAATTCTTGTACAAAACAAGCAGTGACAGACATGAACAGAACAAATATGACAGGGTTAAGAGAAAAGAAAAAGAAATAAAATAAACAAATAAATAAATAAAAAAAGTTCAGCAGCTCAAACAATTAAATTGTTTAAATTTTACTCTTATGAATATGGAATTTCGCTAAAATAATAGATAGATTAATGATACAGAATTGTTTTTGTTTTTAAATGCTGACATCATAAAATCCAAACAGCACATCTTTGTGCAGTAGTGAAAATAGAACATAAATGTTGCAACGAATATACTCGACAAAATCTTTCCAAAAAGTGACAGTATAGGGGCAGCTCCAAAACAAATGTACAGTTACCAAACTCGACAATGTCGTCTGCAGCTGTGCTGATTTCATATTGAAACAGAATGCTTGATCACTAGGGGAACAGTTGCCGTTGTGACTGAGAATTATGTGATGAATATGAACAGTTCACAAGTTACAAATTGCTCACTCCCATAGTTTTTTTGGAGCCTGCTTGCTTTTTGTAAACTTGTCTTCATTGGTGGCCCTGAAATGAATCAGGGCTTGTGTTTTGTCTGGTGGCCCTGAAATGGAACAGAGATAACAACATTACTTTCTATTATTTTTTATTTTTTTGGGCTACCTGTCAGATATTCGTTAAGTTATTAGTTTAGTTTCATGCAGTATTGCAAGTATTATCACAATGAATACTGTAGTCAACATCCAGCAGAACTGGTGAGGCTGTTTACACAGTCACACAAGTGTTATCTGGTGACTTTCATCCATGTTAACGGTTCACTCTTTGGGTTATAAGCTGATATTCAACCAAATAACCGGGGTTACGTGCGGCGGGGCAAGCAAGCCGTCGCCTGCGACCAAAAATATGTGTGTTACGCTACAAAGAGGTCTATAGTCCATAAAATGATGTTAAACTAAGATAATGCAATGGTTATCAAAATTTTAAAACAACTATTAACGAGGAAAATACTCACATTGATAACTCTGCTTCCTTACGCTTGTCGCCGCCATCTTGCATTGACTGAATCGTCTGTACTCGGCTGGGTTCGGCTGAGCTCGGCAGATGATACGCAAAGGATTCTGGGATAGCACTTATTGCCAAGGTTGTTCCGGGAAAATCTTAAAAGTGAGGGCCATACAGCCCTAATTCTTGACCCTCAACTCAACACTCTGAGAATCGGGGCAGCACTAGCACTTCGCGGGAGAGCGGATTTTTGAGACTGAGGGTTAAGATTGAAGGTTAAGATAGCAATTGGGATTGGGCCTTGGACTTTTGCTTAATAGTGGTGTGAATACAACCTGCAGTTGTCATGTGGTTGACAGAGATTATGCTTCTCCTTCAACCACAAATTGCTACTCCAACACCAAGTGTTCCAGTGAGACTGGTCAACTCTGACAGCCTCTGCTCAGGCAGAGTGGAGATCTTCCACAATGGCCAGTGGGGGACAGTGTGTGATGACTTCTGGAATTTGAATGTCGCTCAGGTGGTTTGTCGACAGCTGGGCTGTGGCAGGGCTGTGGAGGCACCACAAAGGGCACGTTTTGGACAAGGCACTGGACAAATCTGGTTACATGACCTTCGGTGTTCAGGCAGTGAGTCTTCTTTACAAGACTGTCCACATGGCGGATTAGGGAACCACAACTGTGCTCACTCTGAGGATGCTAGTGTCATCTGTGAAGGTAAGTGTGTTTCTACACAGTAAGCAGACTTCAGTTTGTATGGATCACAAATTAATAGAAATGGCACCTTATATCCTGGCACCAACTGGATACCATACAGAATTGACTTTTTTGTTTTGTTTTTTACAACAAAATGTCAGTAACAAACAAGGCCAATGTTTAAATGATCAAGTACAGTTACCTTAAAGAAACTTGGACTTTTTCTTAATAGTGGTGTGAATAAAACCTGCAGTTGTCATGTGGTTGACAGAGATTTTTCTTCTCCTTCAACCAGAAATTGCTACTCCAACACCAAGTGTTCCAGTGAGACTGGTCAACTCTGCCAGCCGCTGCTCTGGCAGAGTGGAGATCTTCCACAATGGCCAGTGGGGAACAGTGTGTGATGACTTCTGGAGTTTGAATGACGCTCAGGTAGTCTGTCGACAGCTGGGCTGTGGCAGGGCTGTGGAGGCACCACAAAGGGCACGTTTTGGACAAGGCACTGGACAAATTTGGTTAGATGACCTTGGATGTTCAGGGAGTGAGTGTTCGTTAAGAAACTGTCCACATCGTGGATTAGGGAACCACAACTGAGTTTGTATTGTTCTCTTTTAACTATAAATGGCACCTTGTATCCTGGCATCAACTGGATACTATACAGTTGACTTTTTTTTTTTTTTTTTATCACAAAATCTTACAATGAAAAACAAGCCCAATGAAGAAATTGGACTTTTGCTCAGTACTGGTGTGAATACAACCTGCAGCTTTCATGTGGTTTAACAGAGATTTTGCTTCTCCTTCAACCAGAAAGTGCTATGACAACCATACCTACTCTACCTCCACAAGGTCCTCCAGTGCGACCAATCTCAGTGGAGGACTTGGTGATGTTGGGGTAGGTGGAGTTGTTGTGGTAATTTCTGGTTGAAGTGAAAGCAAAATCTCTATCAAACCTGTGTCAGCTGCAGATCGCAAATTATATAATACACAACTACTGAGTAAAAGTCAAATTTCTTCAAGGTAACTGTACTTGGTCATATAAGTATTGACCTCGTTTTGTACTGTGAATTTTTGTTATTAAAAAAAATTAACTGTATGGTATCCAGTTAGTGTCAGTATATAACACTGAAGGTCACCTAACCAATCACCTGTGAGTACAAAATACAATCTGATATCTGAGCTGATGTCTCAACACTGTGTGTGAACAGTATGGAAGTTATAAACATGTTTTCTTCTCCTTTCATTCTGATCTTTAGGGATGGACTGACATCATAATGGAGTGAGCTGATAAACACTGGCAAGTGATTATTTTGATTTTTGTTTTTCCTTAAATGATTTACTAATTCACTTTAATCATTCTTTAGTATAATCTCTCATATTTTACCTTTGTACTTTTGTGTAATATAATCATAGCAATGAATATTTGAGTATTAATACAAATTATCAAATGCAAATAAGTGGGTATGTACAATTGTGATTGTTCTAAATAAATCTTTTCTGTTTTATATTCAGTCAGTGACATGGAAAAAATAAAGTCTTACTAAGTAATAAAAATGTTAAAAATTTTATATATATATATATCTATATATCTATCTATATATATATATATATATATATACACACATTAGGATATTTGTGTCAAACATATTATGAGACAGCAATGATGATTACTTTTTGTTGCCCTTTTTAGCTCTTCTCATGCCATCCAAAATTCCTTCTTTCTAACAGAACATTGTGTTTAGGTGTATATTAATAGATGTAGCCTACTGCATGCTTTGATAAGACATGGATCAGGTTAACTGGAGAAGAATACAGATATATAACCCTGTTGATTTAAACATTCACATAGCCTCTTGTGTCAGACAAATCTCTTTCATATCGTTGCCAATTTTCTCCATAAATGTTTTCAGCCCAACCCGTCATAGTTAGAGCCACATTTTTTGACTTTGTTGACCACTAATATTGGTATCAAAAATTATACTACTGGTATGTCGACTGTAGAGCACAAAATAGCCTGGTGACTGACCCTTCATGTCTTTATTTTTTCTCTTCATGTGAAAAACTGCCTGGATGTTATTGTTGGAAGCTCACAATAGAAATGTGTTTGGTGATTTTTATCCAACATGTTGACATTATGTGCATGTTTTATGAGCTGTGTCAAAGCCTAAAAGTCTAATTAACATTGCCTTGTGAAGGACAATAAAGGTTTTTTTCTGATCTACACAAAACGGTGTTTGGTGTTAACTTGTACTTAAAGCTTCATTATTTGTTTGTTTGGCCACTTATAAGCAGGAGAACTTTAAAAGAGCACAACATTTGCATACTTACTTACACATAGCAGACACGAAGAAACATTTTAAATGACTCCCTCCCTTTTCTTTTTGTATATAGAAATATATTCTGAAAACAAGTTCATTACGTTGGGATAGGAAAAAGAAGGCAGAAATGTTGAGGTCATCATTCCAGGTAACTTGTTACTTCATTGCAGACAAATGTAATATGATAACAGTAAGACATTACTTTGTTACTCAGTTAATTTGTAACATGTTAGCCCCAACACTGCTCATAAAATGCACTGACTTCAGCAATACTGAATCTCACTCCAAACTAAACTGTAAAGTTGGAAGCCCAGGTAATGTTAGTGTAAGCGACATGGGTGTGTGGGAAGTATAACAGTCCAACATGCTCTGAGTTTTCCTCATAACTTTAGTGAAGTCTGAACACAGGTCAGTCAGCCATTTCACTATTTTTTTCCCAACCACAAGAACTCCCAGCTGCCTGAACAGCACCGACTAGTGGAGATACCTGATACCAGAACATCTTAACATCACTGTAAACACTAAATATGTGTAAACATAAATTCAGTGGTGTACTAAACCTAAGTTTGTACTATTGTGTTTACATCACACAATTTCACTCTAACATTAGCACGAAATAACAGTCTGATCTTTTTCTTAATAAAACAATATGCTAGGACTAATTAGCTTCACTGCAATATAAGAACAATGCTTCTTGTCATGACTTTTACAAGTGAGGACAGTGATTTTTTGCCTCAGCGATTCAACCCAATATTATGCATGTAGCCAACAAGTGCATAATATGGACACATCAGACAAATGATTATCATTTTAAAAAGAGTCAGCAGGAAACATTCAAAAGTCAGCCAGGGCCAGCATTAACCAACGCACAGATCTAGCTTTATGTTAGCTTCATTAGCTAGCTAGGGTTGATAAAATCTGCCAGCAACAGTTGTCAGTTCAGCCAGCAACTGTTGAAACCAGGGCAGGAATTTCACTCTCTGTCTGGCCTCAATGCCCCTCTAAAAATTATAAGATTGAATGAAAACCTTTATCGCCCCAAGGGATACTTGGCTTTGCACACATTTTCAGCTGCAAATGGTTGTGCCTGCATATGCAAGGATGAATCAAAGTGGATTTTAAACAATGGACCTACATGTGAAGATGAGCTGCTCAGTTCAGTTCATGGTTCAATTTATGAGTATCACATTTATAACAATATAGAGCAATATATTTGCAGAAATGGAATATAATCAGCATGTTTTCTTTAGAATAGAATAGAATTAGAATAGATACTTTATTGTCTGAACCAAATGGTAGCCTACCAGAAATTCCTCTTTGACAGGGCTCAACATAACATTTACACGTGCAAGACATTACAGACATTATAAAAGGACCTAAGAATCTCAAAAATCCACAGTTTTGAAGAGGAGGAGCCTTCTGTGGATAATTTGGCTCCCTGTAAAAACCTCCTGAACACTGAAGGAATCATAATGAGTTCACGATTGGCACATGGGAGAAGTTTCAGCTGGATGAGGATTGCACCGCTAGTATATATACATATACAGTATATATATATACATATATATATATACACACACATATATATATATATATATATATATATATACATATATACACAGTATA
>NC_065524.1:2387966-2389119 GCF_006386435.1 Epinephelus moara
TTTTCTATACACACAAAAGACCATTTCCCTCAAATATTGTTCACAAATCTGTCTAAATCTGTGTTAGTGAGCACTTCTCCTTTGCCGAGAAAATCCATCCCACCTCACAGGTGTGGCATATCAAGATGCTGATTAGACAGCATGATTACTGCACAGGTGTGCCTTACTTGGTATATACCAGGCTGGAGAGATTCCTTCCAAATTTGATTAATCCTGACCAAACAGGATAGGCACTCCCATACAAATATGCAGTGATTATTGAATGTTACCCAGTATTCACAAACCACTAGAACCAATATTCTTGCCGTATCGTTTGATGCAGAAAAGGCTTTTGACAGGGTTGAATGGGAGTATTTATTTGATGTAATGAAAAGGTTTAAGTTGGGGGATACTTTTATCAATTGGGTGAAAATACTATATAAAACACTGATGGCCAAGGTACTTTTAAATGGACATAGCTCAGACCCATTCTATCTCCAGAGAGGGACGCGCCAAGGGTGCCCTCAGTCACCCCTCCTTTTTGCTCTAGCTCTTGAGCCATTAGCAGAAATGGTTAGGAGGAGAAATCCGAAGCTCTCCCCTTAGGGAATCTTAACCAGCCTGCTGATTTCCCTTTTAAGTGGTCACCATCTGGATTTAGCTACCTTGGAATTAGAATAACTGCAAATCTTGACCATCTTTACAAACAAAATTTTACAAACATTTTTGCAGGAATAAAAACAGATCTAAATCGCTGGATGGATTTACCCTTATCTTGGTTGGGTAGAGCGAGCCTGATAAAGATGAATATACTATCGAGGCTTATTTATCCAATGCAAATGCTCCCTCTACGTATTACAAAAAACACAATTCAGGACATAGAAAAGTCAATTTCCAGATATTTATGGCATGGGAGGAAAGCCAGAGTGAAAATTAAAACACTGCAACTTCCTATAAACAGAGGGGGGATAGCCCTACCAAGTCTTCTTTATTATAACTGGGCTTGCCATGCTCAAACAATTTATAAATGGATACATAACTTTTTAGAAACCAAAAAACCCCATATTGACTCCTGGTGTTGCCACCCCCATTCCTTATTAAGCTATCTGTCAGGTAATGCCCAGCTCCCATCAAATATTAAAAAAAAATGTAATTGTAAGCAATACATTAAAAA
>NC_065524.1:2389619-2396220 GCF_006386435.1 Epinephelus moara
CTGTCGACAAACCACCTGAGCATCATCCAAATTCCAGAAGTTGTCACACACCGTTCCCCACTGGCCATTGTGGAAGATCTCCACTCTGCCTGAGCAGCGGCTGTCAGAGTTGACCAGTCTCACTCCAACACTTGGTGTTGGAGTAGCAATTTCTGGTTGAAGGAGAAGCAAAATCTCTGTCAACCACATGACAACTGTAGGTTGCACACCAGTTGTTACGGCCGCTGGCCTGTGTGTTGTTTTTCTTTGTGTCCCCTTCCTTTTTTTTTTTCTCCAGGTCCCGCCTCTCCCTCATTACAGGTGGATCAACACACCTGAAGCCACTTGAAATGGGGGAACCATAAAAAGCGGAAGGACTGCAAGTTTGGTTGTTCAGTGGACTGTGGCAGCAGAGCTGTGTGTGTTGTCAGGTTGCCTAGAAGCGTTTTCGCGTTAAACGACCGGTGAGTACTCCCTTGGTGTGGAAGGGAGGGTGTTTGGTAGTTGTTGCTTTGTTGGCCCGAACTCACGTTTTCTTTTGCTTGTGTTTTATAGGTGGTCCGGCTACTCATTTGGAGCAGCTCGCTTTACGTTGGCATTATATTCTGGTTTTTTTTTGTAAATAAATAATTGTTCAGTTAAAGTTAACTTGCTCTCCTCTCTCCTTCTTCCAAAAACACCCGGTTAACATTTTATGTTACTACCCTCATCCCCTGGGCTCAAACGGGGACGTAACACCAGTATTGAGCAAAAGTCCAAGTTTCTTCGAGGTAATTGTACTTGATCATTTAATCATTGGGCTTGATTGTTAGTGAGACGTTTTTTTTTGTTTTTTTTTTAAAGTCAATTCTGTATGGTATCCAGTTGGTGTGAGAATATAAGGTGCCATTTCTAGTTATACGTGAACAATACAAACTGAAGTCTGCTTACTGTGAGGAAACACACTTACCTTCACAGATGACACTAGCATCCTCAGAATGGCGACAGTTGTGGTTCCCTAATCCGCCATGTGGACAGTCTTGTAAAGAAGACTCACTGCCTGAACACTGAAGGTTATCTAACCAAATTTGTCCAGTGCCTTGTCCAAAACGTGCACTTTGTGGTGCCCCCACAGCCCTGCCACAGCCCAGCTGTCGACAAACCACCTGAGCGTCATTTAAATTCCAGAAGTCGTCACACACCGTCCCCCACTGGCCANAAGTCCAAGCTTCTTTAAGGTAACTGTACTTGATCATTTAAGGATTAGGTTTGTTTGTTACTGTGACTTTTTGTTGTAAAAAAAAAAAAAAAAGAAAGTCAACTGTGTGGTATCCAGTTGGTGCCAGGATATAAGGTGCAATTTCTAGTAATTCATGATCAATACAAACTGAAGTCTGCTTACTGTGTGGAAACACACTTACCTTCACAGATGACACTAGCATCCTCAGAATGAGCACAGTTGTGGTTCCCTAATCCACGATGTGGACAGTCTCTTAATGAACACTCACTCCCTGAACACTGAAGGTCATCTAACCAAATTGGTCCAGTGCCTTGTCCAAAACGTGCCCATTGTGGTGCCTCCACAGCCCTGCCACAGCCCAGCTGTCGACAAACCACCTGAGCATCATCCAAATTCCAGAAGTCATCACACACCGTTCCCCACTGGCCGTTGTGGAAGATCTCCACTCTGCCTGAGCAGCGGCTGTCAGAGTTGACCAGTCTCACTCCAACACTTGGTGTTGGAGTAGCAATTTCTGGTTGAAGGAGAAGCAAAATCTCTGTCAACCACATGACAACTGCAGGTTGTATTCACACCACTATTGAGCAAAAGTGAAATTTCTTCAAGGTAACTGTACTTGATTACTTAATCATTGGGCTTGTTTGTTACTGTAGCTTGTTTTTTTTTGTTTTTAAAAAAAAAAAAGTCAATTCTGTCTGGTATCCAGTTGGTGCCAGAATATAAGGTGCCATTTCTATTACTTTGTGAACAATACAAACTGAAGTCTGCTTACTGTGAGGAAACACACTTACCTTCACAGATGACACTAGCATCCTCATAATGAGCACAGTTGTGGTTCCCTAATCCACCATGTGGACAGTCTCTTAATGAAGACTCACTCCCTGAACACTGAAGGTCATCTAACCAGATTTGTCCAGTGCCTTGTCCAAAGTGTGCCCCTTGTGGTGCCCCCACAGCCCTACCACAGCCCAGCTGTCGACAAACCACCTGAGCGTCATTCAGATTCCAGAAGTCGTCACACACTGTTCCCCACTGGCCATTGTGGAAGATCTCCACTCTGCCAGAGCAGCGGCTGGCACAGTTGACCAGTCTCACTGAGGGTCCAGGTGTTTGAGAAACTGTGAAAATAAAGACATTATATATCAATGGGATAAATCAGATGATGTCCTTAACAAATGATCAGTGTCTCTTTTGGCAGTGAAACACATTTCATTATATAAATATAAGGTAAAGTTCAACACAAAATTGTGGCAATCCCACACAGACTCTCTGCAGCTTCTTACTTGTTTTTTCATTTAGTCAGGTTAGTCCCACTACTCTTGCCCCTCCCCAATATAAAATCACATGCTGCTCTTTCCAGTAAACAATCTTTGATAAGAACTGTTTAGCAGCATACTTGGATGAAACAAGTATACAGTACCAATAATGTACTTTATACAAGTAACCTTCGAGTATCATCTGAGTAAGATGTGTTAGTAACTGTACCCATGATGAAGCAAAGTCCTCATTTCAGTAGCTATGTTCAAGGGGACTGCCCCTTTTTGTGATGGCCCCAGTAGTCCAAGAAAGACCCATTGGACTAAAAGCTCATTTGTACAACAGCACATTATCCTGAAATGAAATGCCCATGGCCCCCAACGGCTATTTCTCCAGTGGCACTCTCCAGCACAGGAGCACAAGGCTAATTATTATGTAGAATAATGTCAGTGGACCTTTCCACTGGGGTGGCTGTACTTGTTGGCTGGTACTCTGTCGGTTGGGTTGCTGAGATTGGTTCAGGTTAAAGGTAAGAATATCAGGTTAAGCCAGCAGCAGAGTAGGGCAGATAATGCTTTGCCATTGTAGAAAGTCCCAGTGACTAATTAGGGTGCAAGCACCTAGCGGTGCAAGGACCGTATTGAAATGCAAGGAATTTTTCTTCTTCTTCGTCCTCCAAATGAATTGCCTTTTGGGGGGCTTAACATACTCAAAATTTCATGAACCTTTACAGATATATCAGAACTGGTGAAAAAAATTGATATTTTAAGGGTCTCATGCTTGGTTTCCAAAAAATGGCTCAGTAGCGCCCCCTTCAAAATTTTGAGGAAACAGCCCTCAAAGCTAATTAAACATAGGTGTATGAAACTTGATAGGCATATGTAAAACTCCAAGACGTACAAGAAAAGCCTCAAAGAGCCATGCTCTAAACCCAACAGGAAGTCGTCCATTTTGAATTTACTGTGCAATTTTGGTGCATTTTTGCCCAATTCCAGGGGTCATAAATTAGCGAACTCCTTCTAGAGATTTTATCCGATCGAGTTCAAACCTTGGTCTGTCTTACCGCAACGCACTGAAAAAGAAAAGTTATTCGAAGCTTGAGTTTTCATCAAACCCTGTGACTGTGGCAAGGCGTCAAACTTAGGGGTCTCGCCACAAAACAGGAAGTAGTTTATAACCCCAGCATATATAGTCCAATCTTCCCCAAACTTCACAGGATTGATGGCAGGCCCGCCCTGAATATATCTACATGTCAATAATTACTGGTAATATAGCACCCCCTACTGGCAACAGTTAATGTCATGTTTTAGACTTTGATGTACATCTACAAAATTCAGCTGATCCACCTCAAACTTGGTCAAACAAGCCATAAGAACTTGATGATGCTTTATTGTGTAAAAAGTGAGTTTGGTCAAAGGGCGTGGCCATGGCCTGGCGGCGAATTTTCGCCGTGATGATAAATGCTGCTGTTACTTGACTCCACGTAGGCATATCTTTCCAAAACATCACACAAAACGATGACAGACCAGCCCTGAACACATCTATGAAGGAATTCTGAATCACCATTATGGTGCCACCTACTGGCTACAAAAAAAAATCTATTTTCATTCTTTGATGTTCCTTTTCTAGCAGGTTAATCAGACCCACCTCAAATTTGCTGATATAAAGTCCTAAGAAGTTGTTCATACTCAAAAAGTTTTCATCAAACGCTATCACCGTGGCGCCACCTTATTCGCCATGTCACACTCTGACCTAGAGTGAGGGTAGTGTGTCGAAAGGCAGACTGAAAAAGATGTAGTTTAACCTCAAAATGTAAAAAATAGTAGCAAGACAAAGTCCATATGATGCAAAAAAATGAAGTGTTTTATTGTCCTTTAGAGACAGTTCAGGTTAATGTGAGTAAATAATGAAGCAAAAATACAGCAGAAAAAATATTTACAATACACTGGCCGGAAACACCATTACCTCTGAACAGCACCACAGCCCTTCTCTGACTGCCTAGACAGTGTAGATCCCCTCCATTTAAAGGCTAAGCCCCTCCCACTGGACCATACCATCTTTAATTGGGATCAATTAAGTAATCAGTTCAACCACACAGATTATTTTCCATATCTGAAACCATTACAAAGTCTATTTATATTAATTTACCACACATTAAGGGAGTCATCAAAGCATTCACATAATACCCAAGCTAGGAATGAATTTACAACCCCATTTAACACTCCCACCAGTTGGTATGGAGCAGTAAGATGGACTGAGCATGGTCCCTACTTTTACTCAGGCACTATAAAAACCGGCCTGAAACTATGCTCAGGTCCTTTGCCACTGCCCAGCACCAGGAAGCACTGTGGTAAGAAAAGAGAAACAATTACTACAAACAAACTTATGATCTTCAGTCTTTAAATAAATAATAAAGAACTCAAAACTAGTGATGGGCAAATGAAGCTTCATGAAGCATTGAAGCTTTTCATCAAATTGGTTCACTCAAGGGCAAAGCTTCTTGATGCTTCATTTGCTCTACTAAGCCATCTACTGGACAAAAAAAGCTATTACAATTAGTGGTTTGTATGTATACTTTTTAAACTGAATTGAATAAATCTACTCTCCATTATAGTAACAGTAAAGATATGATGCACCTATATTAATATAGTGTGTATTTTTAAAGATATATTTTTTGGGGGCATTTTGCCTTTGGCGGTGTAATTGTAATTTCATTATTCTTTGTGTATTCTTTGTAATTTCATTATTCTTTGTGTATTCTTTGTGTTTTCAAATACAAATAATGTCTAGACCTCTTAAACTCCCACCTAGATACAAAATCCTGCAGGATACGCCAGGTGTGAAACACACCCTAGGGGGTCGGAGCCAATACCTGTGGCAGACGAAAGAGTTTGAAAACAATGGGTAGGGGTTCTGCTCCCTGCCGCAGACAGAAGGGTTTGAAACACACTGTAAGAGGCGTTCCTCAGGTATAAATGTTTAGGCTTTCCTATGCTCTGGGTCTTTCTTCATTCTGACCGCTCGTGTGATGACTGACCCTTTCTTTGCAAAGAAAATAAAAACCCTGTCAGCCGGCAGAAGTCTCTATTTCATTATTCACCAGCAGCAGAGAATTTCCACAACAATTTGGTTATTCACCAGCAGCAGAGAATTTCCACAACAATTTGGTGTCAGAAGTGGGATCCCTCGAGCGATCGTCTGGGACGGGACGCGGACAGTGACAGGCCATCCTGGAAAGAAAAAGATTTCCAGCCTCCAACCTCAAATCCTCTTCTGAGAAGGGAGGACTGACCGCAAACGCCCCCAGATCGTCGCCGCTGGGATTTCCATGAACTCAATTTAGTGAAAATTCATCTGGTGAGCACTGAAACATTGACTTTTAAATTCTTTCTTTCCTAAAATTAGGGGTTTAATTCGACATAATATTTTCATTCTTTTTTTTTCCACAACCGTGACGTCAGGGTTAAGTGCCCTGACCGTAGGAATCCTTGGGTGAAAGTCCCAGTTGGAATCCTTGTAATAGTAAAGCAGTTTTGGGTGAAAGTCCCAGTTAACTGTGTGAAACATCCTTGGGTTCCAGTCCCAGTTGGATGTGGGCTTTAAATTGTTTGTGCCTTAGAAACGAAATGATCCTCACAGCGACGTCTGTGTTGTTTGCCGTGCACGGTCTTCTCACTCGGGATGGGGAGTAGAAACTCCGCTGAGGATCGGCCTCTGGAGGGTCCGGTCGTGGATGTAATGAGAAGGAAATATGGGGATAAAAGTCTAAAATATTTAAATGTCTGGACAGCTGAGTTTGGTTTCCCAATAGGGGGATCCCTCAGTTTAAAAAACATATCAAAATTAGAATAAAAACTGAAGGGCAAAGAACAAGAAATGAGAAGGAAGTGTCATGTCCAAGAAGTTAAGTTAGTTATTTTTAGTTCTGTCTTGTGTCTATGTTGTCTCGTGGCTTCCTGTTTTATTTTGACATCCAACTCTCCTCTCGTTTCAGGTAACTTGCCCCTTCCTCTTGTGTGTTCCCACCGGTCTGATTGTCTGCCCTGCCCTGATTGTTTCCACCTGTTTCCCATTACCTTGTGTGTGTGGGTACATATAGTCTGTGTTTCCCTTTGTCCTGTGCCAGTTCGTCTTGTCTCGTCAAGT
>NC_065524.1:2396325-2402382 GCF_006386435.1 Epinephelus moara
GATGCCTCCCCGCAGAGTCAGGGGACAAGGCGCTCCTCACGCTTGGCGGCCAGGCGGGGCCAGAGCGACGTCCAGAGTGACAGCAGCGGGTCGTTACCCGAGAGGGTGTCATCAGACAGTACCACGGAGGGGAGCACCTCCTCCACAGTGGCTAGCGATGAGTCTCATAAGTCGACACCTGACAGCCGCAGGGATGATGATGAGGGTGCAGGGACAGCAGGAACAGAGGAGGTTGAGGAAGTTGCAGTGGAAGAAGAGGAAGAAAGAGGCAGCACAGAGGAAGGCGAAGCAGAAGGCCAAGAAAGTACAGAAGCAGACACAGGAAACACAGACCTAGCAGATGCAGACACAGGAGACTCAGACTCAGGACAGGGACCAGCACCCTAGCAGGCCCCTTAGTGATGGGCCCCTAGTCAATGCAGGAGGCCAGGGCAGAATAGGTGGAGGGATCCAGGCAGGAATAATAGCGGCAGTGCTACTAACACTACTACTTGCCTCAGGAGTAAAACCAGGTGAAGGAACAGAACACAGCAGACAGAATCAGGGGCAGATAGACAGATGTCTACTTGCATTAGGATCTATGGCCACAGAGCACAGACAGATATCTAAGAGAGAAATAGTGCAACTAACCTACTACAAATCGCATGCGTATGACGACATACTGGTGGAGGGCCCAGAAAACATCAAGTTGCGTGGCCAGTCTATAGGACCACAATGTAGCGCCGACGGGAGGGTGACAGCAAGAGTCTGGTGTGATGGTCAGACACACAGCACTCAGGTAGGCCTTGCTGTCACCAGACCCAAAAATACTAACAACCTTTCTACTAACCTATGAAGTTTCTCTCTAACACTGAGTAGTGGGAAGGAAAGGGAGAAGGCGAGGGGAAAAGAGAAAAATGACTTGAACTAAAAATGTCCCGTTACAACAGATAGATAAGTGTATGGCCAACCAGTGGAGAACCCACTACCCATACCCGCAGAGCCCAGGGTGCCACCCCGGGCCGAGCTACCAAGAGCTCTCAGCCGTGCAGTATCGCGCAGACCACCCCTACCCGGCTCCTGCGATGATCAACACACCACCACCCCCATATGTGCTGCAAGGANTGCCCAGGGTGCCACCCCGGGCCGAGCTACCAAGAGCTCTCAGCCGTGCAGTATCGCGCAGACCACCCCTACCCGGCTCCTGCGATGATCAACACACCACCACCCCCATATGTGCTGCAAGGAGAAGCCCCCATCGAGGCCCACTGGTACCACTGGGACGTCGTCGATGACCTACATGCCTCCAGTTCTGCAGCTGCCGCTGATGCTCAATCTGAGCCAACTCCTCTTCAACTCTACGGACAACTCACAACGTGCCCTGCCAGGTTCTCAGCCCCTGTTCGAGACCCCCGGCCCAGGAATGGCCACAAGAGAATGGGGATCGACCATGACCGGGGAGATGGCAGGCCAAGGAACCTACAACCAACCCCCCAGCAACATCAACCTGTATGATATGGACCAGCCAGGACCAAGCCAAGTAAAAAATCTTTGGGAGGGACACCCAGGCAACGTGGCACCTCCCCCATCTCAATACATGACGCCGAAAGTGCCTGAGCCTCAACCAACCCCCATGATGTCACAGCCACTGCAGAGGGACTGCACTGAGGACAAGTGGTGGATGGCACCACTGTCCTGTCCATCCTCTGAGACGGGCTGATCCTCAGAAGAAGTGCCAGAAACAGATGCAGAGGGGCCATTACCCCCACTCATGTCCTACTCCCCAACCAGCCCACCTGTCAATGAGCCCCAGACAAAGCCAGACCCACCGCAACCGGTGTCAGTGAACGCACATAAGCCCCTGCCCCAGACACCAATGTCCCGAGCTATCAGAGCTTGGCTGCAGCAGGATTACAAGGTGTGTCCCGAAGAGGTAGAGAGGCATCTTCGTGAGCTACAGACAGAGAAACCAATGACGAAGAGATACAAGCTGCTCGTGGACCATCTGCAAACCCTGCTCCACAACGTTCCCTCGAAACCCTACCGTCATCTAGTGAGTAGCCTCCCCCTGGAGTTGTGCCCAGGACTGCGCATCCACATACTACGCCATCCACAAGGCCTGGGTGATAGAAAGACACTGGGCCCTGAAGTCACAGTGCGAGCAGGACCAACAGGAAAAGGTAAATCTGCGCGCTCAACATCCTGACGAGAGATAACCGTGACCTGCGGAAGCAGCTGGCAACCTATCGAGAGTTGGAGCATGAGATCGAGCTGCTGAAGGACCAAGTTGCAGCCTACCGTTGTCTGCGTATGGCCGGGACATCGGCGTATGTCTCCCCTGAACGGTGACTGTGCTATATCAACAGTTGCGGGGCCACTGAAGTGCCCTACTCATGTAATTGTTATATTACTATGAATACACTGGAGTGATAATATATCCCACTGTGAATTATCTCATGTGTTGCACTATTCACCTTTGTAATTTTCTGATCAAGCACTGTGATAGTGTCACTACTGATTGTGTGCCTTACCCTTGTCGTGCCTAGATAAATTATAACCAGTAGAGTTAAATCACGTGTGATGCCCAGCCAACTGCTTGAGTAGAATGGGACTTTGCAGTCCCAGAGGAGGGAATATATATTTTTCCTCTGCTAGCTTGATGACTTCGTGTAGAATGTAGAATGGGACTTTTCAGTCCCAGAGGGGGGAATATATATCTTCTCCCCCACCATGTAGTGGGACTTGTTAGCCCCAAAGGGGGGAATGTAGTGTAATGTACCTGTTTAGTCTTATGCTTTAGTATCAGTTGACCTTTAAAAATACATGTCCAGGCAGAGTATACCTCTGCTTGATCATAACCAGTCACACCATGGTTTATTATTTCATGTATCCACATAATGTGCACACACACACACACACACACACACACACACACACACACACACACACACACACTCATTGGTGTATTGTATTGGATGCAGGATCTGATGTTCAAGGACGATGTGCACACACACACACTCATTGGTGTATTGTATTGGATGCAGGATCTGATAGGATCTGATGTTCAAGGACGAAAGTGGAAAGTACCTAGGATCTGATAGCATTTGATGTGCATGTATGACACCATTATGTTCGATCTGATAGGATTTGATGTTCATGTATAACACCATTATGTTCGGGCTTATGTGGGAAGGACTAAAGAGAAGAGCATAAAAGAGAGCACACAGAAAGCAAAACTTCAGTCCTGCTCCAGAGCTTGACTCATTGAGTTGTATGTGTTGTTGACTGCGAACACATTAAACTCAGTTGCACTCGATTCTACGTGTCTCCAGTGATGCCTTGACTGCTGAGAATTTGGTTTTAAAGATATTTATTTTTGGACAAGAGCAAAAGTAGTCTAAAAGTTGAACACGAGGTCGGGACCCACCAGGCCCAATTCCGGGCCCCGAATTCTGCTTCATCACACCCTAGACTACTCCAGTGAACATCCAGGGTTTGGACATTGAGGTCGTGGAGGAGTACAAATACCTGGGTGTTCACCTCAACAATAAACTGGACTGGTCCTCGAACACCAGCGTCCTGTACAAGAAGGGCCAAAGTCGTCTCCACCTGCTGAGGAGGCTGAGGTCCTTTGGAGTATGCAGGACACTGCTAAGGACTTTTTATGACACTATGGTAGCATCTGTCATCTTCTATGCAGTGGTCTGCTAGAGCTGTGGAAGCACGGAGAGGGACAGGAAAAGACTGAACAAGCTGGTCAGGAGGGCTGGCTCTGTCCTGGACTGTCCCCTGGAGACCATCGAGGAGGTGGGCAAGAGGAAGATGTTAGCCAAGCTGATATCAATCATGGACAATACCTCTCACCCCCTACATGAGCATGTCCGTGCACTGAGCAGCCCATTCAGCAGCAGACTGCTGCACCCACAGTGCAAGACAGAGCGCTACTGCAGGTCATTTATCCCATCAGCTGTCAGACTCTTTAACAGCAACATCTGATGTAATGTAGCACTGTCACATCTGCTGCATAACAATGTTTATACCATCCCTGCTAAGACCCTGTGCAATTTACATACTCTGTGCAATATCCCATATCCCATATCTTTATTATACTGTGTATATATTGTAAATAGTCTTGTGTGTACAGTAATTCAATTTAGTGCCTTACTTTTCTTTTATATTTATATATATGTATGAATATATATTTATCTATATGTACATATAAATCTCTCTCTCTCTCTCTCTCTCTATATATATATATATATATATACATATATATACATATACATACTGTATACACATATTTTATATTTTTAAATATAGACTACTGGTGATTGGAGGTTCAGCTGTGGGTGTACAGTATCTCACATAAGTGAGTACACCCCTCCCATTTTTGGAAATATTTTATTATATCTTTTCATGGGACAACACTATAGAAATGACACTTTGGTATAACTTAAAGTAGCCAGTGTACAACTTGTATAGTAGTATAGATTTACCTTCCTCTGAAAATTACTCAAAACACAGTCATCAACATCTAAACAGCTGGCAACATAAGTGAGTACACCCCACAGGGAACATGTCCAAATTGTGCCTAAAGTGTCAGTATTTTGTGTGCCAACCAGTGTTGGGTAAGGGTTACTTTAAAAGTAATCAAAGTACGTTACTGCGTTACTTTTTAAAAAAAAAGTAACCAGTTACTTTACTGCGTTACTCCCTGAGTAAAGTAACTCAATTACTTTAAAAGTACTTCCAACGTTACCCCTTGAGAAAAGTAACTCAGGCACTTTTAAAGTACTTTTGAGTATTCTACATTTCCTCTTGGGCAATGGACCACAGGGCGCTAAGCCTACATTTTTTTGTCTCCATAATTAAAGTTATGGACCACTTGCCCTTCACTGAGATCCAATTCTCCCATCACAGCCGTCACTTTGACCAGTAGAAACTGTAATTGTAATTTCATTATTCTTTGTGTATTCTTTGTAATTTCATTATTCTTTGTGTATTCTTTGTGTTTTCAAATACAAAGAATGTCTAGACCTCTTAAACTCCCACCTAGATACAAAATCCTGCAGGATACGCCAGGTGTGAAACACACCCTAGGGGGTCGGAGCCAATACCTGTGGCAGACGAAAGAGTTTGAAAACAATGGGTAGGGGCTCTGCTCCCTGCCGCAGACAGAAGGGTGTGAAACACACTGTAAGAGGCGTTCCTCAGGTATAAATGTTTAGGCTTTCCTATGCTCTGGGTCTTTCTTCATTCTGACCGCTCGTGTGATGACTGACCTTTTCTTTGCAAAGAAAATAAAAACCTTGTCGGCCGGCAGAAGTCTCTATTTCATTATTCACCAGCAGCAGAGAATTTCCACAACAATTTGGTGTCAGAAGTGGGATCCCTCGAGCGATCGTCTGGGACGGGACGCGGACAGTGACAGGCCATCCTGGAAAGAAAAAGATTTCCAGCCTCCAACCTCAAATCCTCTTCTGAGAAGGGAGGACTGACCGCAAACGCCCCAGATCGTCGCTGCTGGGATTTCCACGAACTCAATTTAGTGAAAATTCATCTGGTGAGCACTGAAACATTGACTTTGAAATTCTTTCTTTCCTAAAATTAGGGGTTTAATTCAACAAAATATTTTCATTCTTTATTTTATCCACAACCGTGACGTCCGGGTTAAGCGCCCTGACCGTAGGAATCCTTGGGTGAAAGTCCCAGTTGGAATCCTTGTAATAGTAAAGCAGTTTTGGGTGAAAGTCCCAGTTAACTGTGTGAAACATCCTTGGGTTCCAGTCCCAGTTGGATGTGGGCTTTAAATTGTTTGTGCCTTAGAAACGAAATGATCCTCACAGAGACGTCTGTGTTGTTTGCCGTGCATGGTCTCCTCACTCGGGATGGGGAGTAGAAACTCCGCTGAGGCTCGGCCTCTGGAGGGTCCGGTCGTGGATGTAATGAGAAGGAAATATGGGGATATAAGTTTAAAATACTTAAATGTCTGGACAACTGAGTTTGAATTCCCAGTAGGGGGATCCCTCAGTGTAAAAAACGTAACAACATTAGAAACGAAACTTAAGGAAAAAGAGC
>NC_065524.1:2404220-2410404 GCF_006386435.1 Epinephelus moara
GAAATTATAGAAGGTCAAAAAGAATGTTTACAGATGTGGAAAGGAGAAGCTTTAAATGTGAATAGGTTGAAACCAATGAAAAGCAAAATTCACACACGCAAAGAACACCAGACTCGCAGATCTCCTCTTCTTTGTTTCCACAGTTGGCGGCTTTGAAGCTGGATCCAGATCTCAACGGCAACTCACCATTTCATCCTTCATTCAACACCTNGGCTTTGAAGCTGGATCCAGATCTCAACGGCAACCCACCATTTCATCCTTCATTCAACACCTACAGTGGCCTTCAACTACCTGATGAGTCAAGCGATTCTCCAGATGTGTGGGAAATTCATCTCTGCAATTGTTTCTTAAATGGACTAAAACCGGACATTGCCTCAGCTGTTACAAGTGCCTGCATCGTTTGGAATGATGCATGCCTGTCCGAACTTCGCAGACACGCCATACATGCCCATGACCAAATACTCTCTAAGATAAAGAAAAAAGAAGAGACACCATAGAAGGAGCTTCACATGGCAGCAATGACCACATATAACACAGTCCGAGAACATGGACAACCAGATCATGGACATAGAGGGAAAGAACGCAGCCAACACAGGAACTGGGAAAGAAAAACTCCAAATGATGTCTGTTTCCTCTGTGGCCAATGGACATTGGAAACGTGATTGTCACAGAAATACCTCATCAAACTCAGCAGACAAGTCGGACTGAAAATGCCTGGGGGTTTGTCGGAGAGAGATGGACTCCTGCTGACAAGCCAAGCCAACTTGTGGGGCCGGAAGAAGGTACTGCACTACACACACACACACACACACACACACACACACACACACACACACACACACACTGAGCAGATTAATACACAAGTTATTGAGAGTTCAGACAACACATATGCAATTGCTCTAACATATGTTCACTACACATCTGATCATTTCAACAAGTTTCCACAACATACATTGACCTTCACAGAACAAAATGTTGTATTCTTAGTTGACTCAGGAGCCACACATTCTGTGATGAAAGTTTTAGAATTCACTAAAAAAAGTGGAGATTATGTGTACTCTGTTAGTTTATCAGGTCAAACAATTAGAGAAAGCATTACTGTCCCACTCAAATGTGCGGATGAGTCAAATACAAGCTCCAAACATGCATTCTTGCTCTCTGAAGTCTGTCCCATTAACCTGATGGGCAGGGACTTGATGTGCAAATTAGGCCTTTGTCTGATCTCAACCCCAGACGGTGTCAAAGTTCACAGACTATCAGATCTAGAGCCAAATTTTTCACACTCCTTTGTTCACCACACCCCAGACCTACAGTATGCATATCAATGGAAATTGCAACCATCAGCTGCCTCTGTGATTGTGACTTTAGCTAGAGAAACAATTTCAACAGCTACAATAGATTTTATGGCATCAGAGGACCTGCATTGCACCTCTCATGTGTCACCAGGACCTGATGAGCCATATGAGGAAGGTTGGTTGAGGGAGAGATTTGACAAACTCACATTGACACACATTTATTTAACACAACACAAGTGTGCTATATCAGTCTCTCTCACATCAACTCAATGTGACATATACCATGGACCATTCAGTCCCACACCTCACACTTGCAAAACACACAGATAACCTGGAAGATTTGGGCCCATTTATAAAATCATGTCAGCACGCAGCCGATTGGCAAGAAACATCTGATCGATCTATTTTATTTTCACCAACACTGCAGTGCTACTCTAAAACTTTAACATCTGTTGTGCACACTCAAAGAAAAATCCAGCTGGTACCTAAAAGCACTTCTAAATCTTCTAAGTATGATGTTGGCCTCATCAAAGACTGTGAACCTGTTACCATCACTCCAAAATCAGACTTTAGACCTTGCAAGGTTCAATATCCACTTAAACAAGAAGCCATTGACGGCATAACACCAGTCTTTGAGTCTCTTAAAGCAGCAGGAGTAATTGTTCCCTGTGATGACTCTCCAGTACGCACACCTTTGTTCCCTGTCAAGAAAATCAGAGATAAAGATCAACCAACAGAGTGGCGTTTTGTTCAGGATCTGCAAGCAGTAAATGCAGCAGTCCAACCCAGAGCCCCAAATGTTCCAAACCCTTACACCATCTTGTCTCAGGTTCCACCTAATGCAAAATTCTTTTCAGTTGTAGACCTTTCAAATGCTTTCTTCAGTGTTCCAGTTCATCCAGAAAGTCAGTTCTGGTTTGCTTTCAACTTCAATGGACGAGGCTACAAATTCACTCGCCTGTGCCAAGGCTACTGTGAAAGTCCCACAATTTACAATGACGCTCTCAGACAAAATCTTGAATCTCTTGTTCTCTCTCCAGGCACTGCTTTGTTACAGTATGTTGATGACCTCATGATCTGCAGCCGCACCAAAGAACAGTGTGAAGCCAACACAGTCAAACTCTTGAAACATCTGGCTAACAGTGGTCACAAAGCCAGCTTGTCCAAACTCCAATTTGTCCAGGAAAAGGTTGTTTTCTTAGGTCATATCATTACTTCTGAAGGGAAGACTCTTTCACCAAAAAGAGTGGATGCTATTCAGAATCTTCCAAAACCCATCACAAAGAAACAGATGATGTCATTTCTTGGCATGTGCTCTTATTGTAGACAATTCATTTCAAACTATGCCATTCTTGAAACTCCACTCGCCTCCCTCATTCATGGCAAAAATCTGCATTCACAAGATAAGATCACATGGACTCCTGAAGCAGAACAATCTTTCACTGAACTCAAGCTTGCCTTACAGACCGCCCCAACTTTGGGTCTACCTGACCCTACCAGACCTTTCACTCAAACGGTAGATGAGAAAAATGGATGTATGACTTCTGTTTTGTTACAGGACCACGGAAATAAACTATGCCCTGTAGCTTATTTTTCATCAAAACCGGATCCCGTGGCTGCAGGCCTCCCAAGATGTCTCAGAGCTGTGGCTGCTGCTGAAAAGGCAGTTATGGCCTCCAGAGACATTGTGGGTTACTCTGATATAACTCTCCTGGTTCCACATGCTGTGTCCATGATTTTACTTGAACAAAAAACTCTCAACAGCACGATGGCTAAGATACAACACCATACTTTTAGAAATGTCGAACATCACTGTCAAAAGATGCAATGTTTTAAACCCTGCCACTCTCTTTCCCACACCAGACGATGGACAAGAACGTAACTGTGTTGCTGTCCTCCAACAGGTTTGCACCCCAAGACCGGATCTACAAGAAACACCATTAGTTAACTCTGATTTGGTCATTTTTGTAGATGGATCCGCTTCACGCGACGCACAAACTGGTCGCAACAGAGTTGGATTTGCTGTTGTCACCAATCATGAAACTCTTGTTTCAGGTTCACTCCCCTCTCACTATTCTGCACAAGTGGCAGAACTGATAGCTTTAACGGAGGCATGCAAACTGGCAAGCAACAAGACAGTAACTATCTACACCGACTCTAGATATGCATTTGGTGTTGTGCATGATTTCGGCACTCTGTGGAAACACAGACAGTTCTTGAAATCTGACGGGAAACCCATTCTCCATCATGACAAGGTCGCAGCTCTTCTAGATGCCATTTTACTGCCAAACTCAATTGCTGTTTGTAAATGCCTTGCTCATACTAACAACTCAGATTCTGTCTCTCTAGGAAACGCAAGAGCTGATGCCGCTGCAAAAAGAGCTGCACTCCAACCCACTATCCTTGATCCTTTGTTTGTTTCAACTCCAGTCTCTATTCCCAGCTCCCTTACAGCAATACAGTCCTTTGCCACACCACAAGAAAAGACGTTGTGGAGACGCTGCGGTGCCACACAGAAAGAAGCAGTGTGGCGGGGACCCGATGACAAACCTTGCCTGCCCAAACATTTCTTTCCTCACTTTGCAAAATTGACACATGGATTGGACCATGTGTCAAAAGGGGGGATGTTGGATGCCATAACTCAACACTGGTTCACCAAAGGGTTTTCAGTTCATGCGCAGAAGTTTTGTCAATCATGTATGGTTTGTGCAACAGATAACGCAGGTAAAACCAAAACAATCACACACGCCGCTCACCCACCACAAGACAGACCATTCCAACATTTGAATACCAACTAAACTGAGCAGCGATAATGGCTCACACTTTGTCAATTCTGCAATAACCCAAATCAGTAATTTTCTTGCCATTGACCTCAAACAACATTGTGCATACCACCCGGCCAGTGGAGGTGCTGTCGAACGAGAAAATGGCACTCCGAAATCAAAATTGGCCAACTGTTGTGAGGAAACGGGACTGCCATGGACAAAAGCTCTGCCTATTGTCCTAATGCATATGAGAATGAGAAAAAGGTCCAGAGTGAACATGAGTCCCTTTGAAATTCTTTTTGGCAGACCTCCATCCCTAGGAGTGGAGCCTGTAACCAGGCCACTCCCCTCCACTGGCCTATGTGAAGATGACATGTTACAATATTGCAAAAACTTATCTTCCACTCTCTCAAATCTCTCAGCAGGTGAAATCAGCCCTTCCACCACCAACTTCCACATCACTCCATGATTTCCAACCTGGTAACTGGGTGGTGATAAAGGACCTAAGAAGGAAACACTGGCACTCCAAACGCTGGCGAGGTCCATTCCAGGTGCTCCTGACAACACATACTGCTGTGAAGATCGCTGAGAGAGCAACGTGAATTCACACCAGCCACTGCAGGAAGGTCCCTGAGCCAACGGAGGAACTCAGCTGTCAATGCGAGGACGGACAACGCAAGGACAAACAACGCCAGGACGAACAAGCTCATCAGAGGACGACACGAGGAGTAACTCTGTGAATTCATCAGACACCAACTAGACGTGCAGAACTAGCAACGCAAACCTTTTCCCACCAGACTACACCATGCACCACCTGATCCTGACCCTATCATGCAAAACTGATAGAGGCCTACACCTACAAACCTGCCAAGACTGTCACTCTGACAGAAGGACAAAGTGCAACATTCAACTGTACTGTTCACCCTGAAATTTGACAATCAGGTCAAATTCACACATATTATGAACATTAACAATGCCGATCAAAATTCAGCCTCATTTCACATCCCTGATCCCCATCATTACCCCAGCTCAGGCTTTGACTGTAATGATGCCATTTTGTAAATAATGTTTTCTTTTATTTTCTTTTTCTTTCTTTTTCTTTTTTTTTTTTAACCCTCTCTTTTTCTTCTGAACAACTGCCATGATGATACATTTTAAAATCCATGTGAATTAATGTGTCGGATAATTAAGTTGTAACTATTTATTTTATAGATTTTTTTTTTCCTTTTTCCCTTCCTTTTCCTTTTTTGTCTTTTTGTTTTTTGTTTTAGTGATTAATCAATAATCAAAAGGGGGAATTGTAATTGTAATTTCATTATTCTTTGTGTATTCTTTGTAATTTCATTATTCTTTGTGTATTCTTTGTGTTTTCAAATACAAAGAATGTCTAGACCTCTTAAACTCCCACCTAGATACAAAATCCTGCAGGATACACCAGGTGTGAAACACACCCTAGGGGGTCGGAGCCAATACCTGTGACAGATGAAAGAGTTTGAAAACAATGGGTAGGGGCTCTGCTCCCTGCCGCAGACAGAAGGGTGTGAAACACACTGTAAGAGGCGTTCCTAAGGTATAAATGTTTAGGCTTTCCTATGCTCTGGGTCTTTCTTCATTCTGACCGCTCGTGTGATGACTGACCTTTTCTTTGCAAAGAAAATAAAAACCTTGTCGGCCGGCAAAAGTCTCTATTTCATTATTCACCAGCACCAGAGAATTTCCACAACAAAACACAGAATGATCTGCTGCCGTAGACAACTGTATGACAACAACACCCCAGCATTTTTAATATTTCCTCTAGGGATGTTACCACACAGAGATTTGAAACAAACTACATTATAGACGGTCCGTTATTTATTAATCCCTTTGTGTGTTTATAGGCCCGTTTCCACCGCAGGAACTACGGGGTAATTTTATGGGACTGGGGCCGTTGGTGCGTGTCTCTACCGCAGGAACCACCCCCGAAGGACAGAGTTCCGGAACTTTTACAGGGGCTAAACAAGTCCCTGCCTCGGGGTAGGTACTCAGAACGGCCCCGAAAGACTCCTGGCTGGGGCTTGGGGATTACTTGGTGCTGATTGGATATACTCAAGGAGGGATGTGACGACAACAGAAAGCAACAAAATA
>NC_065524.1:2411000-2418902 GCF_006386435.1 Epinephelus moara
TCAAATGTAGCTCCTGCCATCTGCTGACGCTTTTAGGTGACTACAACAACATGTCGGCTGGCACATGAACAGACACAAATAATAGTAAAAGTGATAAAAATAGGACAAGAATAACCCGATGACATCACACACGCCGTGAAAGACCCTATTGTTTTTGGTGCATTTCTTATTCTTTCTTTCTTTAGTCTTTCTCCCGCCGCCCCTTTGAGGACAAATTTCGCCCCCTAAACATGCTCAAAAACTCAAAATTGGCACGCTTGTCAGGCCTGGCGAAAAATTTGGTAAAATGAAAAACAGAAATTAACCCCTAAAGTGCCAAAATACGCTCTCTAGCACCACCTAGGCACACTAAAATGACCACTGTGGCCTGTAGGAATGTCGTAGAAATATCAAACAAAAACTGGCTTGTTTGTCTAATCAAGACCTACAAATCACCCATGACACCCCTGAACTAAATCCAACAGGAAGTGAACTATTTGCACTTTCAAAGTAAGATTTCGCCTAAAAAATGCTCTTTTTCAAAAACTCTCTCCTCCTAGACCGTCTATCCTATCGGCTTCAACCTCACACACATGACAGCTCACACCCTGCTGAACAAAACTTCTGTGTAATTTTGTCATTTCTCGAATGGTTTGGATTTTATAAGCGCTCAAAGTTGACGTGCCACAAAACCTCCTGATGATCTTCGAAAGCTGTCCCATAGGAAATGAATGGAGAAAGGGACCAGTCATTGGGCATTTTCTAGCCTATACAGCTTCTCTATACTTTGTGCTACAGACTCCATTCCAACTTCCAAATGTTGCCACAGGTCTCATCTATTTAGACATATCTTCATCTTTTTCATATCTTTTACCGTTTTTAATCTGTGCCTCTTCAAGTACCATGAGCAAATGTGGAGAAATTGTTAGTTTATAATGGGTGTGTATTGCACTGAATGCTTTGAGCTAGAGTGGAGAGGGCTCTAAAATCGTCTTAAACGTTTGTCTTAACCCTATGGGCCCGAACGATGCATAGCGCGTCCAAATTCACACCTGTTCTTCTCTATGGATTTCTCTTATGGATTTGTCATAGCGAGAAGCCACGCGTATCACGTGAAACAGCGGAATCGTAGCTTTCCGAGAAGACCAAGCACTTGTCGGTAGTCCAATGTTTTCACAGCGAAAAAATATGATAAAATTACACTAAAATTATGTATAATAGCTTTCATACAACTTTGCACACACATTACTCTTGGATGGATTACTCGCAAATGCAGGCTCGCACAGAAATGCCACGCATATCACATGAAAGCGCAGGAGCAGAGCTTTCCAGTGATACCACCACATCATTGTGCTGTCATCCCATCACGCTATAAATACAGATCAAGTGTCTACAAAATAAAAACCTGACGAATTTCTTTACAATCCATTATACAGATCTTGTTATCAGTCACTTCATATAGTGAGGAATATCGTATCTTGCCACGCCTTAGGCTTGCGTGTGTTTCTCCCTGTCTATCCACATTTGTAGTCCAGCTTTCAAGATGCAAATATCTCCATATTGTCCAGTTGACACTCCATCAAACTTTGTATGACAAAACCAGTGCACTTCACCTTTGCGCACCCTAATTATGCATGCTGACAGGGCCGTAGTCACCATATACATTGAGGGGGACACATGCCCCCCCCCACCAATGCCCAAAATGTCCCCCCAATATATAACTGAAACTGAAAAACAAATATTATCTTGGAGGACATCATTGCACTTGGTTGACTATTTTTCTATTATCTTAGATGTAAATATTGCATGTTTCTTTCAGATAAAACACATTTTTGACTTTTGAATGAGTCAATGGAATTTCTTGCAATAATGAAAAAATACTGGCAATCATGTCCGCCTGGCACAAACCACGTTTTGGACAACTGTGAAGTGACAGAATGTCCCAGCATCATGGTTCTTATATTGCCAGATTCTAGAGAGTCTCCCCTCTTCATATATGGCAGAATATGTCATTTTCCAACTTGCTATGGTGAGATACATGTCAAAATGTAAGAATTTAGTCATACGGATTTGTTTTTTCATTGATATAAAAATTTATATAAAATACAGGCACATAGGAGGACATGTAATGATGGCAAATCTGGTTAGCCCAGATTGTCCTGAAAAAAAACAACAAGATATAGCATGTGTATGTAGCCTTTAGAATGATTGTGATATGAGCTTAAAAGTAAAGGCAGTAAAAATACCCCAGTATAAACAAGAAAAAGCCAGCAACACTCGGTGTCCTTCGTTACCAACTTTTAATACCTCGCTGGTACAGGCGATCAAACACACAGACCGGTTTCGACAAGTGTCTCCCTCAGTGTGTTTTACACACGCACTCTCAAAAAAGAAGGAAAAAGTCTGGAGGTGCTCGGCCACAGAACAACAGTATAAACAAGAAAAAGCCAGCAACACTTGGTGTCCTTCGTTACCAACTTTTAATACCTCACTGGTACAGGCGATCAAACACACAGACCAGTTTCGACAAGTGTCAAGACACTTGTCGAAACCGGTCTGTGTTTACAGTTTATACTGTTATTCTGTGGTCGAGCACCTCCAGACTTTTTTCTTCTTTTTTGAGAGTGCGTGTTGTCTTTCTTCAGTAAAAATACCACGAAAAGGCCTAGGGTCCATAGGGTTAAACTGGCTGGCATTGCCACAATTTTCACTGTACATACACAATTAGACCTCAGAACGTAGGAAAATTTGTCCTGGTCACAACTATGTGCCTAGGGAATCACTCACACTTACACATTTGGGTCAGTGAGCTCCCAAGCGAAGGGAGTGTCAAGTTATTAGCTTTTTCTTTCAACTTCTGCCCAACTTGAAATGGCCTGGCTCCATAAACCCCAAAGGACGCTAGGACAACTCTTTCATTCCAACTCAACATTCATTTTATTTTCTTGTTTGGTGATAGGTTGGTTGGATTTCATCAGGTTGAAAACCTTCAAGACATAAAAGAAACAACAAATTAGGTACAGGTTATACAAACCCAAAAATAAAATTATTCTCCAACCAGTTTCCTTAGTGGAATATTTTTTTACAGTGCATAAATCAAAGTGAAAGATATAAATCTATGATATAAATCAATGAGACTATTTTAACTGTTTTAACTATTTATTGTTTTAACTTAACTTTTACCATTTTGTAGTCACAAATATTTTACATTTAATACCTGTTTTAATATTGACTTGACTGGATTTATACAAAATGGATTTACCCACAAACATTTGAAAGAATTTGTGCTTAAACACCTATTTTTCACTTTAACTTTTAAATTTAAAGAGCTGCACATTACCCCCACAATCAAAACCCAAACTTAAATCCATGCAGCCACTGTTTGCTTAACAACTGTGCCAGTAATTTCAGTATTAACACAAATATTTCTAACATCATCATAATCAACATCAAATATCATAAATTCAGTGTCTTTTAACGATACCAGAGACGTCTTTGGGAGGAACCACAAGTTGAATTGCCTTCTTCTGTTGAGATGTTTCTCCATTCCCAGTGCAGGGTGAGTGCTGCTTGTCTCACAGGTGTCCTCACTTTCAGTGGTGAGCAGCCTGTTCTGCTCTGCTCTGCATTGCATTATGGTACTTGTAGTTAGTTGTAGTTGTGGAGGGTTTGAAGTGAAGTGGTTTGGTTTGAATCTTTTGCATTTCAGATTTATTTCAACACCTCCCACTTGAGCTCCTGGTTTTTTAAACCAAAGGAGGTCACGCCACTCTTCTAAGCCTCTGGCTGTTCTTCAACAGGGAGTAAAATAACAAGGCGTCTGACATCCCTATGAAGAATTGTGGCAGGAATTTTTGATGAGAGTTTCTTGGTTCCATGGCTGTTCGTTTTCATGGCCCCTCCTTTGATTGGCTTGACGAGTGAGACAGGGTAGCTGGGAAAGGTTCTCACATGTACATCTCTTACGATGCCTTTACCATCAGGGTTGACACTGACCACTCTGGCCAACTTGTATTGACCTCTCAGGGCATTTTGGTCAGCCAGCCAGACCACATCTCCCACTGCAACATTTCGCTCCTTGGTGTGCCACTTGTTTCTTACAAATAGATTAGGTCCAGCCAGCTGGCACCACTTCGTCCAGAATTTGCTGACCTCTCTCTGAATACTTTGGAGTCTTTTGTATGGGTAGCCATTAAACTGGAAGTCTCCTGGGTCCCCCCTAGGACCGGCCCTTCCTAATAACAGGGAATTGGGGGTGATATACTCCACACAGTCTTCCTGGCTTTGAATCCTGGCGTCGATAGGTCTTTCATTTGCTAGGTTGGCGGCCATGAAGAGAAATGTTTGGAATTCCCCCCATGTGAAAACTCCAACTCCACCAAGGATGCTCAAGGCCCGCTTCACTATTCTGACAGCTGCCTCTGATGCTCCATTACTATGGGGGGAATCTGCAGGTGGATTTTCCAAGACCACTCTGTCCCATGCCTGGCAGCAACATCCTCAAGCTCAGACCTGTTCAGTTGGTCCAGAAATTTATGAAGCTGCTCCAGAGCAGGTTTGGCCCCCACAAAGTTAGTTCCTGGGTCAGACCACAGTTTCCTGGGGTGTCCTCTTAGTGAAGTGAATCTCTGATATGCCAGCAGGAATCCCTCTGATGACTGATCACTGACTACATCAGCGTGTATAGCTCTTGAAGCCATGCAACAGAAGACAATTCCCCAGACTTTGAGTTTGACTCTTTTCTTAACCTCATCCTTTACCTCATAAGGTCCGAACAGGTCCATGGTTGTAAATTCAAATGGTGCAGCTGGGCCTGATCGCTCTGATGGAAGATCACTCATGATCTGTTGACACTGTTTTGCATTGTTTTTCCGACAGATCACACAGCTGTCTACCATTTTCTTTGCAAGCCGACGACCTTTTATCACCCACGCCTTTTTCCTCATCCTGAGAAAGGTCCCTGCTACACCCTCATGGTTTACTTTGTGGGCTTCTTCGGCCAACAAGGTCGACAACCAGTCTTCGTATGGTAAAATTGGCACTGCAGTCTTGTCTTCATTGAATATCTGAATCCTGCCTCCACAAATTAGGAGTCCAGAGTCCACATCTCTGTATACTGCCAACCTGCTCAGAGTGGTGTCTGGGAACGTAACATCTTCTTGAGCTGCAAGGAAGAGGTCTCTAAGTGCATCCTCACGTTCTTCCAGAGTCAGCACAGCTCCCTTATTCTTTTCTTTAAGTGACATTGACTCCCACTTTGACTTGTCTCTAGGCTGGCCCTAACTCTCCAGCCACTTCTTGGCAGCTCGCCACACCCAGGCGATGACTTTGACTAGTCTGGACAGGCTGCTAAATTTTTTCACATCCAAAATATTCTTTATCACCCAGCCAGCTGGCTTTCTTCTTAGAGGAAGGGATGGATTTGATGCAGTTTTCTCCTCCTGAACTTCACTTTTTAGGCTTTCCTGAGGGGCCTGCAGGTGGTCCTTTCCTTGACCCATTTTTGCTTGAGCTCTTGTCAGTGCAGCTGAAAATGCCTTCCTCTGGAGTCTATTAACACTCACCCTGGCATGCACTGCAACCTCCCCAGCTGACTTTTTAGGCCATTCCTCCACAGGCAACTTCAGAAACTCCGGTCCGGTCTGCCATGTGGAATCCTCCTTCAGATCCTCAGGGGTGCCTCCCCTCGTTATGATGTCAGCAATGTTAAGATCTCCAGGGATCCACCACCAGTCTTGCACTGGTCCAGCCTTCTGGATCTCGCCCACTCTATTTGCGAAGAAGGTCTGGTAACCATAGCTGTCTCTTTGAATGGCCCCCAGTACTGTTTGGCTGTCAAGTAGATGGAACCATCTTTGAATCTCCATTTTCCAATGCTTCTCAACATATTTCCTGATCCTGGCTGCAAAGACTGCTCCACAGATTTCAGCTTTGATGGCTTCTCCCTTTTGGTCCAGTGGCGTTAGCTTGGCTTTTGATTCCACTAAACGGACTTCGACTCCTTTACTTGTCTCCCACCTCAAATACATGACAGCTCCATAGGTTTTGTCACTCCCATCTGAGAATGTGATCCCCCATGGTTTCCCTTTCCAGTCAGCTGGTGTGAGGCTCCTGTGGAATTTAATTTGTCCAAGCTGCACATACTCTTCAAACAGCTGAATGGCTTCTTCCCTGAGGCCTTCTGAGAGCGGTTTATCCCAAGCTTCTCGGGTCAGCTTGCCACCACCTCCTTCCTGGAAAGCTTTCCTGACAAGGATTGCCCCCTTCTGTTTTACAGCCCTGCTACCTGGCTTAGGAGTCCCCTCCTAGTCAGTGGGTTAGGTGTCTCAGGTCTCACCTCCAACCAACTCTCATCTTCTGTTTTCTTTTGGAAAAGTTAATTGAGGTCATCATGTAGAGTTTGTCTTCTTCCACTTGGTACCCAATGCCCAGGGTCCTTTCTCAGGACTTCTGTTTTTGTTTCTTTCCTCTCACTTTCCCCTGACCGGACCCATGGTTTGAGAAAGAAACCTCCAGCTCTTAAGATTTCCTCAACTCCTCCTGTGATTTTGTCCAGTTTTTTCAGGTCATTATGGGAGGTTAAGAGGTCATCCACATAACTGTCCTCTTCAAGGACTCTGCATTCATCCTCCAAGTCAGCAAAGATGGGCAGTCTTGCTGTTAGCCGCATAGCTAACTGTGCAATGCAACCAGCTGGTCTGTCCCCAATGTTTACTCTTGTTATCTCTTCATCTGGACTGTCTCTCCACAGAAATCTGTGCAAATGCATCTCACGCTCCTCCAACCACACTGAGTTATACATTTTCTTGATGTCCCCTAGAGCTGCATGGACACCTCCTCTGAACCTCAGCAGAACAGCTCTGATTGGATTGAGAGCATCTGGTCCCTTCAGCAGAATATCATTCATGCTCAGTCCTTCAAATTTCTGGCTGCTGTTCCATACAATCCTCACTGGAGTCGTCACTGAATGAGGGTTTGGTGCCACCAGATGGCTTACATACCACACTGGTCCTTTCCAGTCATTCATTATTTTTCCAGTGAGTTTTATGGCAGCGCCTCTTTCAACCATCTCATGGATTTGGGTTGCATATGCCACTTGCCACTCTGGCTCTTTCCTCAGCTGCCTTTCTGTCCTCAAGAATGTTGCTTGCACAGCTGCTTTGTTGTTGGGGAGAGAGGCGGGATCTACAGTCCATGGATATCTTGCATCCCAGTGTGGAGATGTTCAGTGAGCATCTTCTCTGACATAAGTGAGGCCTTCTTTAATTATCTCAAGCTCCCTGTCCTCTGCCACAGTCATTTCTTTTCCACCCGGTTGGCAGTTCCCGCATCGGCATCCTCCACACCTTGGCTCACATGCAGCTCCGATGCTGTCCCACCTCCACCACTCAAGGAACTCACAGTTACTAACAGCTGTAAACTTTGCCTGAGCCACATCCTCCTGTTGTAACTGGGCTGCCTCAGTGGTTGGATTCCAGATAATTTCCTCATATTTGACAGCAGTTGTCCTCATGAGTAGTATATAAAAGACACCTTTTTACACGTGCGTGTGCGTGTGGCGTGCATGTGACATGCGTGTGATGTGCATGTGACGTGCGTGTGTGACAAATGGTGCTGAACGTGTGACATGTGACATGAGGGTGTGAAGAAGTGTCATGTCACCATCAGAGGAGTGGTTTTGTTGTAACATGTCTATATACATGTCTATTGGGGTGGCATGTACTAGATACCAATTGAGAACAGTGGCGATTGTATATTTTGTGGCACAATTCCGGATGAATTCCAATGGCTTCTGATAAACAGAGTGAATACTACGGTGCTAGCGATGATGTTATGGACATGCAATGGGAGCCTTATCCTGCTGGTTATTTTAACAAAACAGGGTTTGAGAAGTTTAAAGAATCAAACGTGATAAAGGATTCA
>NC_065524.1:2422438-2423890 GCF_006386435.1 Epinephelus moara
ATTCAGTCCATATCAAACTGCATACTGAAGCATAGTAATTAGTGGAGGTATAATGGTTGGATATTAGTTTACTGGGTCTTCAAGTTACCACTTTTATGTGCTGTCACTTTCAGAATAAAACACCTGCATGTCCTTTTTACAAGTGATATATTTTTTTATTCTTTAACACTGTGCAGACAAGACAGCTTTATTTACTCATTGGTCCTACTTTTCCACAGCTTCATACCAATTTTTTTCCCATTTCAAGTTAGTCCCATCAGCAACAGACAAAGCAAACCCACCTGTAAATGAATTCCAGGTGGTTCTGGAGGGATCTGCGGGACTTNCCCATTTCAAGTTAGTCCCATCAGCAACAGACAAAGCAAACCCACCTGTAAATGAATTCCAGGTGGTTCTGGAGGGATCTGCGGGACTTGTAGAACATGGATCCTTGGCGAACTGAAACACTTCTTCCTCTGTGTTGCCTGCAAATCTTGTAAACACAAGTTACTTGTTCATGTATCCATTAGCTACAAACACAGACAGCCTAAAGATGTAGGATATTTTATATCAAAACTTTAACAAAAAACAAAAAAAACATGAACTTATTTGCTGCTCCATGGATATATCTAAAACAAGACAACATATTTTTTACTAACACAAGCAAAACATTTCCCCTAGTCTTGAAAGTTATTAGGTTATTAACAGTGTTGGGCAATAACGCGTAACCCGTTACTGTAACGCCTTACTTTTTAAATGTTACCGTTACAATATGGTGCGTTTGTCCGTTACTTGGCAAATTCATTAATCTTTGGCAAGCTGCAGTGTATTTCTTCCTGTTTACAGTGGCGACGCTTTGTGGGGGTGTTTCTGGGGAAAGTAACTAGTAACTATAATTACTTTTTTAAGTAACTTGCCCAACACTGAAATAAGTACACGTTTGCTACAGTAGTAACGTTATACAGGGAGAAACAATGGCACATCATAGCAAATTGGCTAGCTAGCTTTTCTTACCAGTGGAAGCCGTCCTGTCTCGAAACCTGCACAGCAGTCATCGGAGTATCACATGATTTACACTTCATTTGGCGCTTCAAAATTCCCTTCTTCTGCATCCACAACACAATCTTTCTTCTATTGACAAGAGTATTTCTTGCACGCAACAATTCGGTTAATCCTCGCCTTAATTTACCCATTTTGTCAAGAGGGTGGCGGTATGCTCCTTTTCCGTTTGTTGCATAGACTCTATATCCACCTTATTTTCAAACACGGAAGTAAATAGTGATCAACTTCCGTTTTTTGTGCATGACTTCCGGTCAGCCGCTTTCCCTCATGCTTTCCCTTACCGGAGCTAACGGTGCAAGCTAATTTTTTTCAATTTTCAGTTGTTTATGTTAGTCAATCAGTTAGTTAGTTAGTTAGTCTGTGTATTTTGTATAGATAACTGTGCCCACGTTTCCGTTATAACGGAAATTT
>NC_065524.1:2424010-2426304 GCF_006386435.1 Epinephelus moara
GCAAAGCTAACGTCAGGATCGTCATCCGTTAAAAGCCTCCCGTTGTCGGATACGACATGAAACTACTCCAGTTAGCTCAATCATGTTGTAACTAAGACATCCGCTGGAGAAAATATTTTTTTCACGGGCCACTTTGTGAGTTTAGTGAGTTATTACAGACACGGCTAACAGCTAACGGTTAGCCCAGCTAATCTACGATAACCATGTTATTAATTACACACAGAGAAAATACTAATGTTTGTTCAGTCATTGTGTTTATAGACATTACAAACATCAGATTAGTCTAAACGGTGATTATAGTGACGTGAAAAATGTGATATATACATATATATAGCTAAACTCAGTAAGGTAAACAACAAGGCAATTCCCATTTACACAGTGGTAAGAATGCTGGACCGGAAGTGTCGCACAAAAAAACGGAAGCTGGCTGCGTTCTGTTTTGCCTCCGTGTTTCCGTGTCTTGTGTCTTTCTGTGCTTTGTTGCTAACCGCCATTAAACTGCGCAGAAGAAGAAGAATAAGCGGGAGGTTCTCCTCGCGCATGCGCACAATCCAGAACAGATCGCATCCTGCTTCAAATAGGTGAGGACTATCTTGCTGAAAAACGTGTGTCATCCTTTTTTGTTTGCCACAAACTTTACTTTCTACAATAATCCAAAAATCAGTTTGCTTTTAGGAAGGAGCCAAGACAATTAACTTACGTTTTTTTTCTCTATGAGTTATTTGGTGAAGTCGGGCCTCCTCCCACATCACGTTTCTACTTTACTGCATGCGTTGAACTTCAGAAAGTGGCCTTGACTGGTTGTATTGGTAAGAGATGGAAAAAAAAGGAACAAGACAAATTAATTATGCGACTCAAGATTCACGAAAAATACAACCACCCGCAAAGACAGAATGCAGACACAATATCAGACTAAGCTAACTTTGAGTTTGCTTACTAGCAAGGAAACCTGCTAACTTACACTAACGTTACACACATTTTCTCCTGTGATGGGCTTGCTGCCGGATTTTTCATTTTATAGCTATTGTTATTTTTTTCAAGTTAGTTAGTTTCAAGTTAAAAATTGATGATTATTGCGGAGATGTAAACAATTGAAGCTATATACATGCAGTAGTAATTATGGTAGGTTAGTGTAAAGCTAGCAAATTGACAAACTGTTATAAATAGCCAACTAATTTTATTGGCATCTTAAGATTTTTTAAAACAATCTGTTATTGGTAAGAAGAATTTTCATAAAAGTGCATCCCTCACTTTTTTGTGCATTTGACTGCTGCATGTATATGCAAATTACGNAAAAAAACATGAACTTATTTGCTGTTCCATGGATATATCTAAAACAAGACAACATATTTTTTACTAACACAAGCAAAACATTTCCCCTAGTCTTGAAAGTTATTAGGTTATTAACAGTGTTGGGCAAAAACGCGTAACGCGTTACTGTAACGCCTTACTTTTTAAATGTTACCGTTACAATATGGTGCGTTTGTCCGTTACTTGGCAAATTCATTCATCTTTGGCAAGCTGCAGTGTATTTCTTCCTGTTTACAGTGGCGATGCTTTGTGGGCGTGTTTCCGGGGAAAGTAACTAGTAACTATAACTAATTACTTTTTTAAGTAACTTGCCCAACACTGAAATAAGTACACATTTGCTACAGTAGTAACGTTATACAGGGAGAAACAATGGCACATCATAGCAAATTGGCTAGCTAGCTTTTCTTACCAGTGGAAGCCGTCCTGTCTCGAAACCTGCACAGCAGTCATCGGAGTATCACATGATTTACACTTCATTTGGCGCTTCAAAATTCCCTTCTTCTGCATCCACAACACAATCTTTCTTCTATTGATAAGAGTATTTCTTGCACGCAACAATTCGGTTAATCCTCGCCTTAATTTACCCATTTTGTCCAGAGGGTGGCGGTATGCTCCTTTTCCATTTGTTGCATAGACTCTATATCCACCTTATTTTCAAACACGGAAGTAAATAGTGATCAACTTCCATTTTTTGTGCGTGACTTCCGGTCAGCCGCTTTCCCTCATGCTTTTCCTTACCGGAGCTAACGGTGCAAGCTAATTTTTTTCAATTTTCAGTTGTTTATGTTAGACAATCAGTTAGTTAGTTAGTTAGTCTGTGTATTTTGTATAGATAACTGTGCCCACGTTTCCGTTATAACGGAAATTTATTCCCTCTAAACGCGAATAAATCGCACGTCAATCATAAACTATGAACCAAAAAAGCACAATCTATCCCGAGTGAGACAAACTGCTTGATCCCCGTCTCCAGTGTACCAGCAGAG
>NC_065524.1:2429033-2429543 GCF_006386435.1 Epinephelus moara
CATCCTATGAGCCCTTACAACAGTCTATTGTTGAGGTGTGTGTATAGAGGGGTACAAGTAGTCAAAACGTATTATAAGCCCCATCAGTCAGTCTGTAGTTTATAACCAGTCAAGAGCACTCATAAGACCCTTGGATTTATAAGTCATTATAAGCTAGATTTATAGTTATTCATAACTGTTGATATAGTGCACCATAAAGCATTATGAGTGTAGTTATAATGCATTATGATTTATTATGATGAGCATTATAATTCACTATGAATGCGCTCATAATGCACTATAGATGTGGTCTTCATAGAAAGTCTTACCCAAAATTCCTCTGTAGATGTGTTCAGGGCTGGACTGTCATCATATGCGTGAAGTTTTGGCAAGATATTCCCACGTGGAGTCAAGTTACAGCAACGTTTATCATCACGGCGAAACATCAAAGTTCGCCGCCAGGCCGTGGCCACGCCCTTCGATACAATAAAGCATCATCAACGTCTTATGACTTTTTTCACCAAGTTTGAA
>NC_065524.1:2429587-2432918 GCF_006386435.1 Epinephelus moara
GGCTTTATAAATAAAATTGAATTGAATTGAATTGAACTTCCTGTTTAGTGGCGAGACCCCTAACTTTGACGCCATCCCACGGTCACACGCATTGACGAAAACTCAAGCTTTTGATAACTTTTCATCTTCAAGGTCTTGGGATGGGACAGACCAAGGTTTGAAGTCCATCGGATGAAATCTCTAGGACTAGTTCGTTCATTTATGACCCCTGGAAATGGCCAAAAATGCACCAAAATTGCACAGTAAATTCAACTTGGCTGACTTCCTGTTGGGTTTAGAGCATGCCTCCAGAGGCTTTTTTGTACGTCTCTGAGCGTTACATAAGCCTGCCGAGTTTCATACATGTAGGTTAAACTGGCTTCAGGGGCTGTTTCCTCAAACTTTTGTAGGGGGCGCTACTGAGCCATTTTTTGGGACCCGCGCACGAGACCCTTAAAATATCAAATTTTTCACCAGTTCTGAGATGTGTGCAAAGTTTCATGAGTTTTCAGGTATGTTAAGCCTTTCTAAAAGGCAATTCATTTGGAGGAAGAATAATAATAATAATAATAATAAATCCTTGCATTTCAATAGGGTCCTCACACCGCTAGGTGCTCGGGGCCTAATTAAAGCTGCAAGCAGCGATGAACGGGCCCTCGCACCTTCACGCAACTCGGGGGGGCTGGCAGGACGCCTTCTGACGCGTCGGATCATTTCTGTTAAAGTTAGACATCGCATGCACGAGTGACTTGGCATATCCCTGATACAGTGCTGGAATGACATATTTCATATTTTGTATCACTTCCTCTTTCCACAAGAGGGAGTTGGAGAGTGCAGTAATTNATAGGGTCCTTGCACCACTAGGTGCTCGGGCCCTAATAATAATAATAATAATAATAAAAAATCCTTGCATTTCAATAGGGTCCTCGCACCGCTAGGTGCTCGGGCCCTAATAATATTAAACATACCAGAAACAGTAGGGTCCTCTGCCCTTGGCCGAGGTCCCTAATAATAAACGCACCAAAAACAATAGGGTCCTCGCCCTTCAACCGAGGTCCCTAATAATAAACGCACGTTTTAGGGCCGAAATCCCTAAAAAGACATGTTTGTATATAGTGAGATATTTGTGGATCATGTTACATATAAGTAGACTGTCTTGTCTGGGTTACAAATAATACAGTCTAATAAAAACTTTAATATTCTCTACATTTCCGGTACTCTTCCCACTTGATTCAATCAAGAAAGAGAACTCCACAAATTTATCTCCTGTTTGAGTGGCGGGACTGTGAGACCCACGTCACTGACCAAACACTACGCTATCAATAATGGCTGTCAAAATGTGTAGTGATTATACACAGAGGCGGTCCTGGCTAGTTTTACGCCCTGGGCGAACCATCCCTCGGCACCCCCAAGGGTCACTGGCTATTCATGGGCGGGGATGTCTGCTAATTGCTGACTAGTTACAGTGTGCTGTCATTTTACGCGTGCCTACGATCAAATCTTAGTTTTCCCCAGCATTCATGAATCCGGTGTAGGTTTTTAGTATCATGTTTTTTTTTTATGTGCATATCTACTCACAGATTTGCTAACATTTCATTACTGAGGCCCAATGTGTTTTCGTTACCTTAGAATGAGCTGTTTATATCTACATAGGGAGCAGGTCCTCATCTACAGAGATCACCATGTTCTTACAGTAGTCCAGTTTGTTTGCTACAGGCTACCACATTATAACCCTTGATCTGGTCATGATTTGGTAGTCTAATCCAACATGCTCTTTCTCTCTCTCCCCAGACTCTGAAGGACCCCACTCTTGCAGCCAGGAAAGATTTCCAGCGTGAGGCTGAGTTGCTGACCAACCTCCAGCATGAGCACATAGTGAAGTTCTATGGAGTTTGTGTGGACGGAGACCCTCTCATCATGGTCTTTGAGTACATGAAGCACGGAGATCTCAATAAGTTTCTCAGGTGAGTTCAGCAGACAAGTAACAGATTTTAGAGGAGGTGTGGTGTGAGTGCATCTGCTGTGAGTGACGATGATGATGATCTTTAATCACTAGAGGTTGTGGACTTTTGGTGTAGAGTTTCCAAGTGAAATGGGATGAAAATGAAACTGTTTAAAACAATTAGTATTTTCTTTGTACCAACACAGAATGTTCCATTTCCACTGTGGTGCTGCTTATCCTGGTTCAGGACTGGAAGGGGTGGGGAAGGGTGTGCAGCCTATCTTAGCTGTCATTGGGCAAGAGGCGGGGAACACCATGGACAGGTCAGCAGACTATCACAGCGCTGATACATAAGCTCTTTTTACACAGAGATCTTCCCATAGAGCCGCTACATAGTCCCTTCTTTACGTCTCCTTTGCACCTTTACATAGAACCAAACAGCAGCAGCTTTTCACCATTTCAGTCAACCAGGTCTCACTCTGAAGTTGACGGTGACGAAATTCCAAGTAAGAGGGGAGGGATTGGGAACAACAACCTTCGACTTCCATCAGGGATTACGGTGTCCACTTCCTGTATGATTGTAAAGCCAAACCCTGTTCTTTTTTCTTAAACCCAACCACGTGTGTTTGTTGGCTAAACATAGCTACATGCATTTGTTGTTGCACAAAAAGAAACAAAGAAGGAATACGTAAATTCACTGTGTTGTAGCGATGTAATGCATAACAGACTGTATGCAAAGTGTACATCTCCTGTGAAAACGGAAATGTATTTTGATATCAGACAATGCATGTATCAAGCTGACGTTGACACGGCTTCCCATAATGTCAACAACCAACACACCCAGATAAACAAATTTGTAAAGCAGAAGAGCTTTACAGCTCTCCCATCTTTTGATGTGATTATCACAAAATGAACACATTCAAATATTTATAGCTCACTGTCCCACTGCCACTGGTAAAAGAGGGATTTTGATCCTTTACTTACTTTGGTGTATTACAACTTAAATTTTCATTTTTGTTACTGTGACCATCAGTTTCATCTTTATGATAACACTGTGTTCACCAACGTACTTGCTGAGTTCTGGGGACACAGTGAGGTCACTAAAAAAGGTCCAAGAAACACAAGCAGTGAGATGGGCAAGAAACACACCTCCTTCATGAGAAGAAAAAACAAAAGTCAACAGCAAAATGATTACCAAACAGTCTGTTTTAAACAGACCCACTTCCTGCTTCACCTGTGACCTACTGTAGCTACTGCAGGTGTTTGCATTATGACAGACATCTCATATGTGTTCCCTTTTGGTTTGGCCTCTAGATAAAGTATAGATTATCTGGATAAACTGCTGGCTTGTTTCCAATTCACTCAAATAAATATATATATATATATATATATATATATATATATATATAT
>NC_065524.1:2433250-2460379 GCF_006386435.1 Epinephelus moara
TATATATATATATATATATATATATATATATATATGTATATATATATATATTGTGTATGTATTCAGTCTTCTTACAGCACACCTTATTCTTACAAAATAAACAAAACCAAAATAGGTATTTAAATAAAGTTCACTGTCTTTACGTTTTTAACAAAAGTCTGCTTCTCCTTGTGTGTCTCAGAGCTGTCTCTTTTCTCTCAAACACTGCTCACTGCAGTCTCTTCCTTTTCACTGGGGCAATCAGTTCATCCCCTTCAGCTGGGCATTGACTTTTGTCCTGATCATCCTCAGGACTATGGTTCTTGTAGTCCTTCCCTGGATGCCATGATGGGTTGTAGTCCTTGTTGCAGCCATGACATCACAATATACATATATTTCCATTCAGCTGACCTTTCAGGACCTGCTTTACTCTGTGTAGGTATTTGGCTGTGGCTGACTTCCTTGCAGCCTCCCCATGGTTCCCATTTGCCTGCGGGACCCCAAGATATTTGTAGCTGTCCTTAACATCTGCAATGCCGCCTTCTGGTAGTTCAACCCCATCGGTTCTGAATATCTTCCCTCTCTCTGACACCATCCCATCTAAATTTATCTAGTCCGAATGATATTTCAGAATCAGAATCAGAATCAGAATCGGTTTTATTGCCATGCAGGTTTTCACATACAAGGAATTTGGCTTGGTGTATTGGTGTATAACAAAGAATATAAAATATATAAAAATATAGAGTCATTAGAAGCATAAGTATAAAAGGGAAATACTATAAACAACTAGAAAATGCATTTCCTGCGTGTGGATGCTGAATGCTGAAATTAATTCAAGACCATGGCTGAAAATGCATGAAAGAAAATGCTGAAAGTGCAGAAATATCAAACAAATTGCCACAAACATCTGAAAATCCTCACAGAGCTGAACGTTTTGATTTTGAATGGTTTCTGTAGCTGAAAGTATGTAGAAGTAGTGATTAAACAACACATGGACAGGAGAAGTAGGAGAAGCAGTACTACTACAAGTAGTACAAGTAGGGGGCGGCAGTAGCTCCGTCCATAGGGACTTGGGTTGGGAACCGGAGGGTCGCCTGTTCAAGTCCCCGTCCGGACCAAAAATGTGGAGCGTGGACTGGTAGCTGGAGAGGTGCCAGTTCATCTCCTGGGCACTGCCGAGGTGCCCCTGAGCAAGGCACCGAACCCCCCAACCGCTCAGAGCGCCTGTCATGGGCAGCCCACTCTGACATCTTTCCACTTAGTGCATGTATAGGTCCAGTTTGTGCATGTGTGTGTTCGGACCTGTGTGTAATTGACAACAGAGTGAAAAATTGAATTTCCCCTCAGGGATTAATAAAGTATATAAAATTAAAAATTAAATTAGATGCAGAGTTAGCAGGAGTAGCAGTAGTTCAGACTTTAAATAGCATAAAAAGTAGAAAAAAATAAAGTATGAATGTCCTTAAAGGACTAAACGTTTTGACATTTGAATGATTTCTGTAGCTAAAGGTAGGCAGTTAATAATCAGAAAATGTACAGAAAAAATAGTAGCAGTAATACTTAATAGTAGTAGAATGCTGAAATTAAAGAAAAGTGCAGAAATATCAAACATATTGCCACAAACATCGGAAAATCCTTACAGAGCTGAACGTTTTGATGTTTGAATGGTTTCTGTAGCTGTAGGTATGTAGAAGTCGTGATCAATCAAAAGATGTGCTGCATACTACATGTACTACAGTTACTGAGCATTATGTGTGTATAATATTGTATGTATTTAGAATATGTTACAATATGTATTTGACATTCATAATCCTAAAAGTATCAACAGCAGTATTAGTAGTAAAGGCTGTAATAGCACATGACAGACAGCTAACACTGATATATAATGTTTACATGCTGTTTAACCCTCTAAGCGCCAAAGTCGCAATATTGCGACAAGCAGCATTGCTGAATAAAACAGACCATAGCTCTAAATATACTGCCAAATCTTGTTACTACTTTGTACCCCTAGGTGGCGAACATGTTCAGCTTCAATCCTGACATCATTTGTGGGTGTGTTTCTATTCAAAAAGTTTGAGAAAAAAGAGTTTGAAACATGGAGGGAAGGGTAGAGCACAGCGAGCGGAGTGAACACAGCAAGTGAATGGAGTCAGAGAGTGCGATGCGAAACATACAAAATGCCTGAAGGAATTTTCACTGTTGATGAAGTACTGAGTCAGTTACTTGCCGATTCTGATTCTGACGGGAAATGCCCTCTGATGACGATCGGTCGCCGAGTGACGAAAGTGACGGTGCGTCTTCGCGTCTGTGCATCGCATGCATGTATCTATAAAAACACTAGATGAATCGTCCAACGTAGCTGCCCATTGAAGTGATGTGCCTACACGGCCGCCATCTTGTGTCGGGGATTCCGGTCCTTCAGTGTATTATGCCCATGGTGATATTATGGGCATATCTCATGCCCCGTATGTCATAGACATATGAAATTTGGCACAGTGGCAGAGGGTAACCTAAACCTCCTAAAGATTGAAATTCCGAAATGGGCATATCTCATGCCCCGTATGTCATAGAGACATGCACTCTCAATGGATATGGACTAGTAGCTATAAAATGATTTTTTTCAAGCCAGGAGAGGATCTCAAGTAATTTTAAATCACAACTAATTTTCTTCCAACTCTAAAGCAATTACTGTGTGAACTTTTTGTTGTCAAATACATATTTTTGTTGCTTCAACATTTTAATCAAGTTCTCAACTCCCCTTTTGAGTGTCTCTAATTGCAAATAAATATGTATCAAAAGTTATTAAATGGTGTTCAAACTTGCCTGACAGTTCAAGGGATTGACCAGAAGAGCTTACCTTTACTGAAGTGGCTCAGATTCAAATCCGACTCATGGTGTCAGCTTATTTCATTACATACATGACAAATAATCCGACAAACATCTGACAGAAGGGTAAGGGTTTATACTGGGTTTTAAAGCATAAATGACACAAACATATGCAATCAATGTGGCCAACAAATATGTGTGTGTTGTGTGTAACCTAGAAAGAGTCTAATGGCTAGAATGAAAATTGACTGGTTTGTTTTTTTATGGCCCATATTTCCTGCAGCTTCGTAGGACATAATCTTTCAGTTGTCAGGACAGAAGAGATTTGATTGAGGCAGGAAAAGAAGTCTGGCTAGCAACAGCTCAGCCATTTATTTACAAGTCATAAAACACTAACAGGAACTGAAAAGGCGGAGTCCTTACAGCCGCCGAAACATTTCTCCAACCCAACAGTTTCTGAGGTGAATTATGTCCCTTTAGTGTCCATCATACTATTCCTATTTGGTATTTTAAAGCATTATCAATCCCATCTGAAATCTGTCCTGTCCCAAGTTCATCTACTCATTATAAATGAAAAGTGCTCCTACAAAAGTACTAATTTGAACGTTATCTCAAATATCTGTGACAGTGAAGTGCCCATATACATTACAGAACCAATACCATAAGATGCACCACCCACCACATTCCTAACAAAATAACTAATACACTACTCAGTTACAACAATGACATCAATTCACTAGTTCTTTGTTTTGGAAACAACTGTACCAGTGTAACTTTTGTTCAGTCTCCTTCAGTCTGCGTTGTATTGTGTTAAGTATGAACCGATACTCTTCAACTTTTGACCGTTTATTGCCTGAATACAGCATGAAAATCCACTGGTCAGTCATGTAGGCACAGCAACGTTAAGGCACAGCTCATGGGCACGATCCTCTCATACTGGCACTGTTTATTAATACATTATAATAAATACATACACAACAAAAAGATGTACCTGAATACAGCATGAAAATCCACCGGTCAGTCACGTAGGCACAGCAATGTTAAGGCACATCTCTATAGAAAAGTTAGCAAATGTTAGCTTAGTTTAGGAGCTAAGGAAGCTAACTACAGTATAAACACTGACAAAATATAGACAATTTGATACATTAAAGTGAGCACAATGCAGCCGCCACTCCCTGCAATACAGTCGGACACAATATCATGGTAGCTGCATTTCGACAGATTTAATGTAACGCTGTGCTTTGTATAACCTACCATGGGCACGATCCTCTTATACTGGCACTGTACCAACGTCACAGCCAGAATTTATGGACTGCGGAGAGGCCCACCAACCAATGGGAATTCACAATACAGGTACAAACTAAAATGTGATTGGGGACAAGTGGAATCCAAAACAAACAACAAAACTCTGTTACACCAGCAGTGCAGTGAACTCTAATTTTATAGATTTTGATATATTAGCTGGCTCTTGAACCAGTGAGGTGTTCATTGTATACTTTGCCGCTGAAACCTTCAACTGTTCCACATATAGACTGTATTGGCTGCTGCTGCTCAACACAAGGTCCAGTACTCAAGGTGAAACACTTTTCTTAAGAATGGAGACAACCGTTTTGAAATGAAGACCTGTTGCTTCAAATCTATTCAGCTCCGATGTCCTCAGGCAGGTAGGTGACAAGACAGGTCCCTGTCTGGGAAGGAGTTACAAAGCAGCGATTTTTACTGGCCTCCCGGACCCCAGTCGGACCCCTGGCTCCTGTTACAGTCTGCGGGAAGTGCCTGCGGGTTGCCTGGAAATGGACAAACAAAGCAAATGTTATCAAGCTAAATGCCCAATTCTTATTTACATTCTCTCAAACATGAGGAACTAACTGATACATGTAGTAGGCTAAATGATTAGAAACCCTCACCTCCCCAGCAAAGAACACTTTTCCCAGAACATCTTCAGCAATGATGTCATAAGCTTCCCCACTGCTCCTGTCTTCACAAAGCTGTAGGACATTCTGAGACCACAAGTCTTTCTCCAGCATGTGACAAAGTACTTCACTGGCTCAGGGACCTCCTATTGAAGAAAATGGAGACAAAATCAGGATAAAGAAAATCTTGTCATTTGAATCGTGCACAAATAAACAGGTGTATGATTCTTTATTTTTTTCTTACCTGCTCCTTGAAGAGCTCCATATCTCCCAAGGGCCTAGATTGACTATGGCAAGAGAATCTGCTCAGCTTCAGACCTGGTCCAGTGTGCTTCCACAAGCATGCTCCAGGTTGCTGAGGTGAAACTGAAGCACCTCCTCCAACTCACTGAACTGGATACCAGACTCCTGAAGGAAGTTCTTGTAGACCTCCTGGACCTTTTCTGAGGGAGGGAAATGTTTTCAATGAAAATTAAATATACTGTAGCACAGTATCCTTCTTTTCCTTACAGTATGTACACGTGTACTGTATTCTCTGTTGGATGAAGCAAGGAAGGCATCTGTAAGGAAAAGGACGGTTATGGTTACCCCCCAGAGGAGTGCCTTGGTTCTGAAACTTGTCCTTCCTCCACTCTGCCAACACATCCAAGATGACGTTGAAGTGGTAGTCCATGCGCTTGTCTATAGCTGGGTATGTGGCCCTGCCTCCCTCCTGGAACAGATCGCACCTCACCCCCAGTGTGTGCATTTTATAAATAGATAGATAGATAGATAGATAGCCGCCTTTACCACTTAGCACTGTGACAAAGGATTTAATATGAGTAGTGCATAATGCCCGTGGGCATGTGTATTTTGTATTTTGTGCTTGTCAGAATATTGGTGAATTGCGCTATGATCTAAAGCTAATGCAAAAGTGAGTACTGTATGGTGGTACTTTTTTGCATGGGCATTGTATGGTAGTTCATGGGCCTGCTACAGTTTGTAGTAAAATAGGTTTGAATAGGTTTGGTGGCAATCTGACAAACATTCAACAGACTCCTGCCAGGAGTTGAACCTGGAAGTTCCATCAAGTTGATGGATGTCTTACCATTACACCACAGGAGTTTTGTTTGCCTTTTTGCCGTTTTGGGGGCTTGTTTGTTTTACAAAAGTGGAGTATGGTGGTACTTTTAGATATAGTCATTGTAGTTGGATGTTAGATGTTCTCATTTGTTTGTGACATTCCCCCAGCATATACTCACAACATTAGCCTGAGGTTCAGTCCAGTCCAGTCCCGTCAACTCTTCTGCTCTTCTGGAGGCATTGGTGGTCCTCTTTACAGAACCATGCCATTAAAGCCAGAACTATAATTATAATATTATTACTTTCATTAATGTTGTTGTAAGCTACTGTCGTTACTAGGGTTGGGAATCTCTCTGTGATAGACGATTCGATACGTATCTAGATACACGGGTTACGATACGATTCAAACACGATATATTTTTAATACAGAACGATTCGATACGATTCGATACAGTGTAGGAACGATACGATTCGATACGATTCTATGGTTAACATTTGTTGATGTAGACATTAATCATACATTATAAAATAAAGAAGCCAATTCTATAAAAGTGACATTCTTACAGTATTTTCAAATTTGTAAAAGACCACATCCCCAAGCATTGTTGCTGTATGGCACTGGCAAAAGTAAAATAAAAAGTCAAACAACAACAAAATCACATGTCAAATGTATTTATTTTTAGACATGGACCAAAAAAAGTCTTGCTGAATGAATATCATTTTGTTGGATGGGATCAATATAAAAATGAGAAGAAGTTTTAAACTTTAAGTGAAGTGAACTTTAAGTAAAATTTAAGTGTTTTAAACCTACTTGTTGTGTTGTTTTTATGGTACTGTCTGTGTTTTTGTATGTATCTTATATGGACTTGAGTCTGGAATAAAGTTTATTATAACGCTGTACAATATAAACATAAAGCAGAATAAAATAATAACATGCAATGTAGGGGCAGAATCTGACATCTGTTATTAGTCGATATCATGGACTGTGATGACTAGCAGCTTATCACTGACAGCATGTCAGACTATTTCTCTGTGTTTGCTACACTCTGTGTTTGTCATTTATAAAAAGATAAATCACTTTTCTATAATACATCAATGATATTTCAATTGAATAAATTACTTATTGACTTATTCATACTTCAAAAACAGCACAAATAAGTGATTAACATAAGGGGGGATCAAAATAAAATAAATAAATAAAATAAAAATCAACCAGCCACCCTCCTCCCCTGACAAATAAAGAACAGTCCCTAAAAAGCGCTGAGGTTTGTGGAAATGTGAACTGCTTGTTTCTCCTCTGACACTTCACACACCTGTGTGCTGCCAGGGCTCGCCTGGTATTTCTGGGCAGTCATGACACCGACGAAGACTTCTTGGACCTGGAGCCGGGCTTGTCGGTCGCCGGTAAGCCGTTATCATGCACTGCCGTATTTGACAGGAATACGTATTTCTGTCTGTGTCTGTGACCCCGTGTTCAACCCACAACCGGCAGGATTCGCCTTTAGTTTCTGCTGCGGCTTGGCTGCTCCCTGGTTTATCCAACCAGCATTAGCTTCTGTTCCTCATCTCCACCGGTCAAGCTGGCGCTGATGTTTACATCCATTATCGTTGTCAGTAATGCCTGCTACAGAGCATCCCAGCTAACAAATTTTGGTTCCCTAAACGTTCTGGGAACGTTTGTTTTAAGTTGTAGGAACGTTTTTTGAACGTTGCAACACAACGTAATATACACGTATAAACGGCAAGTTTTCCTGACGTAACCAGAAGGTTATATTGATGTTCCCGGAACATTCTTGGAAGGTTAATTGAACGTTTAAAGAAGGTTACCAGAATGTTTCCCCTAAAACGTTCCTTCCAAGTTAAAACTGCAAGTTTTCCTGACATAACCAGGTTATTTTGATATTCCCGGAACGTTCTTGGAAGGTTTATTGAACGTTTAAAGAGGGTTACCAGAATGTTCTCCGTAAAACATTCCCTGCATGTTAAAACGGCAAGTTTTCCTGATGTAACCAGAAGGTTATATTGATGTTCCCGGAACGTTCTTGGAAGGTTAATTGAACGTTTAAAGAAGGTTACCAAAACGTCTCCCCTCAAACGTTCCTTCCAAGTTAAAACGGCAAGTTTTCCTGACGTAACCAGAAGGTTATTGTGATGTTCCCTGAACGTTCTTGGAACGTTAATTGAACGTTATAAGAAGGTTATCGAAATGTCTACCCTCAAACGTTCCTTCTAAGTTAAAACGGCAAGTTTTCCTGACGTTACCAGAAGGATATTTTGATGTTGCCTGAATGTTTTGGGAAGGTTAATTGAATGTTTTAAGAAGGTTACCAGAATGTTCTCCCTCAAATGTTCCTTCCAAGTTAAAACGGCAAGTTTTCCTAACATAACCAGAAGGTTATTTTGATGTTCCCAGAATGTTCTGGGAAAGTAAGTTGAATATTATAGGACGGTTGCCAAAATGTTTGAATGTTTTAAACACAATTATAAACAGAAAGTTTTCCTGACGTTCCCAAGGTTAATTGAACACTATAGGAAGGTTACCACAATGTTTTCAGTTTAATGTTCCCTTCATGAAAATTATAAAACAAATGTGATTCTGTTCCTACTCCTAGGAAATTAAAACACTCAGAGAATGTTCCTAAAAATTTTTAACAATACCATTTACATCAATACCAATACATTTAAAGTGTCACCATCACATACTCACTGAAAAACCAGAGAGAAAAAAATTCTGTCAACATTGACATTTGTCTGATTTATTGGAAACTACGAGAAAAAAAAAAAAAACACCAGGAGAGCAAACACGAACACTTTCTGCTAAGGAACATACAGGAACATATAGAAACTTACAGGAAGTAACATAGATGGAGGAACACTGCAACAGGAACATACAGAAACATACAGGAAGTAACATAGATGGAGGAACACTGCAACAGGAACATACAGAAACATATAGGAAGTAACATAGATGGAGGAACACAGCCCTAGTCCTGGCTTTCTGCTGTTTGGTCTGCTGCTTCACCCCACTGTAAAATAGAAAAAAAGTCATGTTAGATAATCTTTTATTGCAACACACGTCACACTATCATTCAAACAAACAAAAGTTTCTAAGACTTGGCTTTAAACAGCCAATGCAGGGTCTAAAATTATATTTTTGGCTCACCAGTCAAATGCCTGTGTAATGGCAATAATTCGTGGTGATCATATTTTTGGCTCACCAGTCAAATGCCTGTGTAATGGCAATAATTCGTGGTGATCATGAAAAACACAGAGAGCTGTCCTTTGGGCGTTTATTTTCTTTGAAATAAATTATCAAGCATTCAGACCCTGGAACCTCAGCTCCCGGCGAATGAGAGACAAATTGACATACAGAGTGGAAGTATTTATGCCAGAGAAACAGATAATGCCTTTGCGTACACAGAGAGAAACTACTTCACATATGCTGACCTTGTGGGCCAGATAAGGTTTAAGACATGGAGACAGACAGAAAAGGCCCAAACTACATGCAATATGAAATAGGAATAGACTAATAGTGAAAGATTGATATTACAGGAAAATTGACCTGACACCTAGTACATGAAAAATTATATCAACTAGGGGTGTAATGAATAACCGATTTGAATCGGAAAATCGGTTTTGATTTATAAGATGCGAGTGCATCGGTACACAGATTAATGAATCGGTCTCAATGTAGCTTGAACCGGCGGATGGCCCGATTGAAAAGTTATAAATCGGTTTAATGTTTCTGATGCAGCTGCTGAAAGCTGCATCTCCCTCTTTGACCGTCTCCTGCTCCCTCCCGTAACCCCTAAATTCCACCAGATTCGTGTGCAGCGGAGCTGATGCGTTTCAATTCTAATCAATGTTTGTGGTTCCACTGGCTCTGTCACAGCTGCGGCGCTCCAGAGCATCCGCAGCAGATATGCAGAGCTTCTATTTTTACGCCGGAGCACAACGCAGCAATTCAGCACAGAGCAGATCGTGCGGGACAGGAAGTCGTGCGCAGAAACAAAATAAAACATCCGGTTAATTTTAAGCGCAGTTGACTCTCTCCCGCTCCCTCAAATAAAACTCTCACGAGACTGTCGCAGTCAGTTAGCGCTGTGAGTTTGTACACAGATCTCTCTCTTTGTTGTTTCTTTGACTTTAATTTGTGCCAGCAAAACCTGAATATTGTTTATTTTTTCAGCCAGAAGGGCTTTGGAGAGCTCTTACATGTTGTTGTTACATGTTACACTAATAAACATGACAAAAGAAAAACAATGGACTGACAACATTCTCAGCCTGATGCTGGCATCTTCTCTTTGCTCTTTTCCACAGATTTGTATATTTGGATCTCTTCCTTCCTGAATCCATTCTAAAAATAAAGAGACATTTGTCAGAGCGACTGACCTGCTGGCTCATTCACTGTATCTCGCTGAAACAGGGAGGGGAGGGGCCTACTAAGGCTGGGGCCACACTAGAGAATTCTCAAATCTTAACCGATATTAAAAACGCAAGAGACCACAGACATGAAGATTATTTATTTCAACCCCTTTTAACCCTTTTAACGCAGTAAACTCACTATCCATGCGTCCCGGGGACGCACCTCATTTTTCCCATGAAAAAACAATACATTGTGTACAACAACGCGTGTTTAAAATCACAGTAACTAACAAAAGAAACCTTGTTGTCAGCAGACCAGACAAGTGCTGTTTCAACCCTCTGCGCATCTACCATGGCTGATGGCGTTCCGGCGCCGTGCCGGATCTCTGGCTCGCCGGCTGTGCCGATACGCCGGCTCACCGGAGGTCCTCCACAATAAGTGTTTAAATTTAAAAACTTTGAAAATTCCTATCAAACCAACCGTATGTGCTACAGTTTTGCAACTTTCACCAAAATATAGCCCCAATACTTTAGAAACTTTTGTACACTCAAACTCAGTACAAATTATGAAGTCCATCACTGTTTTTTTCAGAAACTGTAAAACGTATTAAACCTATCTCCTCCCACAATATTTGCTCAATTGACACCAAACTTGCTACAGAGCATCTTCAGACTGCCCTCCACAAACAATCCAGACAGATTTTTGATTTATCGAAAATTGAGCCTACAGTGCATCAAAATGTTTGACTGTAAACAGTATTGTAAACATATACTTGCAAATTCTTGCGAAAAACATTTTCAATGTTCATGTAAAAAAATGACAAAATTTTAGAGTCATGGTAGATGATGTATGGAAAATATCAGAATTCTATCTCAAAAACTGAATTTTTTACAGCATTTTGAATTTCACTCTCATGCGAACAACTGGAGTGAATGTAAGAATGGTATTTTTAAACATCAGATTTTCTCTTATGAAGCAAAACACTTATCGTTAAAAACAAATCACCAACATTTCCATGCTGTCAAGATGCAATTTATGTATTATCAGATTTTTGTTTTGATAACAGAATTTATGACATTTTGACAATTTTTGAAATCTGCCTTGACAACTGCTGCCTGGTTGGTGACTACCTGAGTCCATTTTTCAGGCCACACACTAGGAGCCACTTCCAGCCAATTAGCTCAATGAGTTTAGAGGTTGTGAGTTCAAGCCCCAGCTATGGTAGTCAATTCAAAAATGGTATTTTTAAACATCAGTTTTTCACTTATGGGGCCAATAAATCATTGTTAAAACAAATTACCAACATCTCCATGCTGTCTAGATGCAATTGTGTATTTTTGTCTTAATAACTGAATTTTAGACAGCCGTTTGAAATCTGCCTTTACACACTAACAGCTGCTGTCTTGCACACAGGCGACTGGCTTAGTCAATTTTTGAAGCTACATGTGACATTTCCACTTGCCAATTAGCTCAGTGAGATAGGGACTGCTTCTTGGTGTTGAGGATTGTGAGTTCAAGCCTTTGCTCGTTCAACATTTCCATGTGAGAAATCTACCCAAACTTTTCACAAAGGTCCAGTCCCATGCCAGATGTCCTCAACTGAAAACACAAGATAATAGTCCTGATGGCGGCACTACAGCAAGCCTCTAAATTTCAAAACTTTGAAAATTCATAACAAATCAACCATTTGTGCCACAGCTTTGGAACTTTCACTTTCAAATTGCCTAATTTTGCCTAAAATTGCCCGGCCCTGACATTGCTGCGCAGCAGCTATAATTTATTTTGGTACTACAGACACCATTTTGTTTTCATTTGAATTTTAGTAATTTATTTTGGTGCTATTTATGTTGCTACAAAAATGCCATTTTATTTGAATTTTGTATGTCATGCCACTGTGACAGTTGTTTTGCAATAACCTTTTCAGATTTGGAATTTTATTTGTTTAATTTCATTTTGAACATACATGAATATATCTGTTAATTATAACCATATCATACCATACCACTATCAAAGGAGTTTAACACTACAATTTAAGAAATAGAAGAATATAAGAAATAGAAAGAAATACATTTTTTTAATTGGGGACCCATTAAATTTCCCAGGGACCCAATCAACATCACTGCTATTTTATTGCTTTTGTTACTGCAATATTTCAGAATCATATTTTTTCATCAGTCTGACACATTGGTCAGCGAGGGGGACAGCCAGCAATTAAAAACATATCTAGTTTTGGGCACAAATACACATAAAATACTTGCACTGTAGAGCCCTAAGAAGTCAATAGGATGGTGTCCGCAAATAGGATGGTGTCTGCAACATTAGAAAATTCTGCAGGGGTGTGCCATGAAAAGAGAGTATTGAGTGACACTTTTTTCTGTCGAAATAAAAAATATACTCACCACAGTGACCTTTCTCTCCAACTCTCCAATAGCCTGAAAGCAACTGAAAGAAAGAAAAAACTCATGTCATATTCTTTTTGTTTGTTTTTAAATCACTGACACATAATGAGCATGATAGCAAATATTGAGAAAGATAATATTAAATATTAAATATAAAAGGACTTACAGATCTTTGAATACAGACACTATATTGGGAAAATAGGGTCCAGGGTGCTAAAAACCATACTTTCCCTTTAAGGAATAAGCCTCTCTTTGCAACAATCATATTGAATTATCTGACAACTGACACCCTTGAAAAAGGTAGGCTCTCTTTTTCAAGACACCTTAAGCACTTTGCAATGGTCATCTCATTACGAACCAAAGCAAAGGTAGCTAGTGTGCACTGCAGCCCACAACACATCAGTTTGGGGTGACTGTGGCCCAGATGGTAACGCAGGTTAGCACCTTGCATGGCAGCTCCCACCATTGGTGTATGAGTGTGTGTGTGTGAATTGGTGAATGAGAGGCCATTGTAAAGTGCTTGAATGCCTCAGCTGGTGGAAAAAGCACTATGTAAGTGCAGTCCATTTACTATTTGGCCCATAGGAGTAACATGGGGGTTAAGTGTCATGCTCAAGGACACTGACATGTGGACAACAGAGCTGGGATTCGAACCACTAACCCCTTGGTTGATAAATGACCCGCTTTATGAGTCCGTGAGACAAAGCCAGATTTTTTCATGAATCTTGTTTTGTCGGATTAAGTTTTTTCTCTGCTGTTATAGCCTGGGGGTACCTCTGCAAAATACAGGAGGGTATTCAGTGATTACCCCTTGAGCATTTTCAGGTATTAACCACTGTTAAGAAATTAACCCCTTCATGCCCAGCTAAAAATGGTGCACAGAGAGCACACCCCTTGATGTGATTCGGATCCACACCAATAATTGGTTGAAGAATCCAAACCATAATTCCCCTTTTAAGGGGTTCTGCGTTGGCCCATGCTACACGCCTCCACCAAGTTTGAAGAAAAAAAAAAATATTTTTTTTTGTGTAATTCCAGAGGAATTAATCCAACAAAACAATGTTTATCCCCATGTCTTTGGTGAGGGATTTTTTTTTTCAAACTCCCTGTAAGTGACATCCAGAAAGAGCATAAGAATGAGGCTCGTTATTGTCTAATTCGAGGCACTTTGTCAAGGTGAACTTATTAGGTGATGGATCAGAAATGAAGATCAAGCTACTCAAAGCGGTCTTTGCTATTTTATCATTAAAAATCAAAGCGGCACAAGATTATATTTAGGAGCGAGTGTTAAGTGTTCCCAATGCAGTTGCTTTACGACACTGATGATCAATGAACAGTGTGCTCAAAACAACACTGATGTTGTGTTGAGAATATATAAACAGCATTAGAAATGTTCCGTGCACATATTCACTTCTCAGTAATTGATTAAATGATCTAAGCCACAACGGTGTCAGTTTGTTATTAACTTGGATTTTTAGATATAGACAGAAGATGGGGGAAACAATATAGGAAATGAAATGATGATGTTTATGGAATGTTTATTTGGAGATGGGTAAGTTTATGATGTTATTTACGCTTCAGACTCCGCCATGTTGGACAGCCAGCGCAGTTGTTTCTGCCGTTGCCATGACAACGCGCATCCATGAACCTGTCACCTGTTAACCCGAAACACCGGTCGGTCACGGCTTTTCACATGTCCGAAAACGTCGCTGCAGATTTACAAACAGGCATTATTTGGATAAGCTAACCGCATATGGGGAATCTACATGGTTGCTTTCTCGCCTGAAAAAATGTTAAATCTTAATAATGTGACTCAACAGTCCCACTGTGAAAATTGCAGCTGCTTGTGAGTCTGCTAGTCTCCACTCTGTTCTCCTACAGAAAAACGCCGTTTTTTCATTTTCGGGTTTCCGTTTTGGTTTCAAGACGGAAAAACGGACCCAGCGTTATGACGGCATATCTACGTTGCTAACGCATGCATGGCACTGTGTTATAGTATGTGTTGTTCTATGTCTGTGTACATATAGCATAAGAAATCATACTCCCTGTGCCATAAAATGCATTACGAATCGTCATGACGTTAGCCAACATGCGAGCCTCCTAGCGGAAACGGAAACACCGTTTGCGGGTAAAAAAAGAGTTTAGCCAATCACAGACCCCGCTGGTAGACGTTGGGATTATGGGTAATGTAGTACTTCTTCGTGACTACGTGAAAATTAATTGTTGTCAAACCTATATTTGGAAAAAAAAAAACCTCTAGATACGAGCGTCGATCGTCTGACAGTTGTTCTAACATAATTAGTGAGTCTACATTGGCAAGTTAGGACATTACATGTTAAACTCATTTGAGTCATAGCATGCTAGCTAACGGACGTTTAGCCACCTAGCCAAGAACGTCGCTAAAGGGAAAAAAGTAGTTGAACAAACTTTTAGGTTTACACAGTGCTTTTTTCAGTTCTGTAGTGTTGTTTGTTAGTCAGGACTTACCTTCGACACTGTTTGGCCCAACTCAAAACTCCTCTTCAACGGTTGAAATATTTTAGGCATTGATCCTGAGTGGCAACTCCAGAATGAATGAGTCATCGTCGGTTATCGCGAGATTACTTTCTCTCATTTCCATGACAACCCCCGCCACACACACGCGCACACACTGTTTATAAAAAAAAATGTACTGGCTATTTTAAAGAGCAGATAGGCTATCTACGGCTGTGGTTGAGTTTATTCAGGTTTTTCTTTTTTCTTTTTTCTTTTACCTCACATTATAGTGGCTTAAAGAGTAACTAAACCCTAAAACCATTTTTTTCAGCTGATAATCATTGTTTCTGGTTGTATAGTAGTGTTACTGACTCATCCTGCTCAAAATCTTGACAGTTTAGTGCAAACTGTTGAAAATCTACATTTTATTTTAAAAATGTGGTATGGAGTGCCCTCTACAGCTTGAAATCTGGTTACTACACTTGAATTTACATTACATTACATTGGAGGCGAATGATTCTTTTTCGAGGCGAATGACGTCACTAACCGTCCACACTAAAGCCTGCCCTCCTCCCTTTACTCCTCCCCTTACTATAAAACCATTCTGTCCGCAGAGAGAGCCGAGCCTCGGGGGGGTGTATGTGCGGCCGGGCCGCGAGGGAGGGAGGGGTGGATGGATGCGGTGGGCTGCTGCTCTGAGCCCAGGCTCCCAGAGAGGGAGAAATAGAACCGGCCGCCTTCCCTTCTGCCCATGTGACACAGTTAGGGGCGGTTTTCCAAGCCACCATCGGCACAATGAAAATAAGTCGAAGTGTGGAGCGGAGGAGAGGGACCTCTCTCCCCGCAGCGAGGGACAATCTTAACTCCGCCCCCTTCCTCAGCCGCTCGCCTGTCTCACCCCCCCCCCCCCCCCCTCCTTCCCTCAGCTCCGCCTATCTTTTCTGAACTTTTTGAAATCAAGCTGTGGGCGGAGTAATGCCCAGAGAGGGGGGTTTAGTTCCCCTTTAAATACCAAAACATTTTGATGACACCTTAAGTGTCAATAATACAGCAGTATATAACAATATTATTTTACCTAAAACAATTAAATTTACAGCTCATTTCACAATAGGCTATGGCCTAGTTGGGACCCATCTAGTTCCCATATGTGCTGGCCAACTGGGATGCCCATCTCTCGCCCATGTATATTCTTCTGGGATGCCCACATGGGGCCCAACAACAACCCACTTAAAAGCCCACTCTGAGCCCATGCCCAGTTAAAGCCCATGTAACCCAAGTAAATCCCATGTGGGCCCCACTTGGACGTGTTGGCTGGGATGTATTTAATGAAATCACTGAACACTGCAATCTACAAACATACTATATATCCTACACAAGGACCCACCAGAAATCACACAGATGTGATTGCCAAAGAAGGCTGTGTTCCTCCATCACATTAGGAACCATTAGAGACCACTACACCCTGTAGTGACCACTGCACAGTGACCATTAGACTGGTATAGAAACACCTGTAGGAACCATTAGACTCCTGTAGGAATCATTAGTAGGGACCAGTTAAAGTCCTGTGTATTTGTGTAGGAAATAATAGAATCCCATTAGAACCCAAAAAGATTACCCAAATTTCAACCTAACAGGAACACCAAGGGGAACAGTATAGAAATTAATAATATATCAATAACAACAACAATTATTATTATTAGGGGGCGAAGTAGCCGGTTGATAGTGGAAAACAGCAATCTGGGTTGGTTTTGCTGGTTGCAAATGAGGGTGGAGTAGTGGTGAGTTTTGGCCTGGGAGAAAGCTTCTTTATAGGACCTCACATCCATAGGCCTCAAGGTGGACAGTGAGGCCAGATCTTTTAAAGAACCTCTCCAGTTAGTGCCAGTGGCCTTCAAGGGGTGGAGTTCAGTGGTGAACCAGGGGGAAGATGGGTATAGAAGACAGTCCTGATTTTGAGGGGGGCAAGAGAGTCAAGCCAGCAGGATAAGGCAGAGTGGCAGTGAGCAGCCAGCCCATCAAAAAGGGTGTTGGAATGAGCAGAGGCCAGGTGGGTTGTTATGAAATTGGTTAGGGCTGGTGTACTCACTGTCTTGATGTTCCTGTATGTGATGATCCATTTTGTGAGCTGCCAGGGCAGGGAGACAAGAACAGTGAAGAGGATTGCATGGTGGTCAGACAGAGCAAGGTCCAAGCACTGAAGATGGGATGGGATTGTGCCAATGGAGTTCACAAGGTCCAGTGTGTGGCCTTTGGTGTGGGTGCACCCTTTAACATGCTGTGTGATATTGAAGCAGTCCAGTAGGCTAGTGAAAGGAATTCAGTGGCGAACAAGCAGTTGGTATTGTCCACATGACCCCCAATAATCATTATGTCAACATTTTGGGAATGTTATGATAAAGAAAATAATTTTTTAAAAAGTCTTGATAGCAGACTGTTGCCATGTAACAGATCATTGCAAACAGTTCTGTGTCCATAAGAACAAATGCAATTATTTTCATTCAGAGCAGTAATAAACTTATTTTTAACTCAATAAAATCATATGAAAAATGTAATGAGCAGGATAATACAGTGAGTTGATTATTATTGCAGAAAACCTCTTCAAGGGGGATTTGTATCAGGATACTGATCATCCTGTCAGGATTTTTATCCTCAAGAATGACCACCTTGCTGTGCATTATCCATTACATGGTAACCTGTCCATTGAAGCTAAAACACAAAACATGACCAGAGGGCTGGCAAAAATATTGTTGTGTTGCCCCCATCCTCCCTCGTTCATTACAGCTGATGCATTGAGTAGAAGTTACATGTTGCCTGTAACTGTATACTGAATAGGTAACAATTCTCTTTTATTCCTTTTTCAATCAAACTGCTACATAGCCAGCAATGATGATGTGTGTGTAAGGTGGAGGGGCAGAGGAAGGGAGATTAAATTGCTTTGTAGCTCAACACAACAAACTATGTATTCTGATGGCAGTTTGTATGAAACATTTCCAGAATCTCAGTTCTGCAACGTAGCTGGATCAGTCGATCTCTGCCTCATCCCTTCCATTCCACCGATCAGTCGATCTCTGCCTCATCCCTTCCATTCCACCGGTGCTATTAAGATGGTTTCTAACTTCCATTGTGTGTGCATTGCTTCACCACAGCCTCCAATGAGTCTAATCTGATTCCTATCACAAAGCCAGCTCTTTTCACCAGTCTGTCAAGCTGTCGTTCATCTTTCTGTTTTATGTTGCCTTCCTAGCAGACGGCAGCATAGAACAGTACACTTGCCACTACAGATTGGTAAAAAGCATCTGCAGCATATTTTTGCAGATGTCTGGATCTGAGCCTCCATAAGAAAAAGAGCTGCTCTGTCCCTTTCTGTAGAGTGTATCTATGTTAGGGGACAAGTACAACTTGTTGTCCAGGTGAACTCCCAGATATTTGTAGGTTAGCATTACCTCAATGTCCACCCCACGAATGTTCACTGGCTGGTCCAGGAGCTTGGACTTTTGGAAATCCACTATCATTTCCTTTATCTTTGTGGTGTTCAGTTGGAGGCAATTGTATATATGATTAGTTTTTGGGTGACCCTGCAGTTTGTGTCATTTGGAGTTATTCTGTGTATGCCTGACCTCTCTTGGATGCCCATGATGAATTTCTCCTTACAGAGTCAATAAATATGAATCAATCAATCAATCAATCAATCAATGGGGATCTCAGGAGAACATTATAAAATTCACACACACAAATCATTTGTGCAACGTTTTTAGAACTATCCAGAATTCAACCAAATGGGAACCTCAGGGGAACATTATAAAATTACTCTCAAAAAACGTTACAAGCATCTGGTTATTAGAATGTTTTATGAATGTTACATCAAAAACCAAATATGTGTAGAACTTTCTTAGAATGTTGTGGGAAGGTTACCCAAAATGCAACCAAACAAGAACCTTAGGGGAACATTCTAAAAATTACTCCAAAAAAACGTTACAAGCATCTGGTTAGTAGGACGTTTGAAGAATGTTACATTAAAAACCAAATATTTGTGGAACTTTCTTAGAACATTGTGGGAAGGTTACCCAAAATGCAACCAAACGGGAACCTTAGGGGAACATTCTATAATCAAAAAAAACATTACAAGCATCTGATTATTAGAACGTTATAGGAATGTTACATTATTTGTAGAACTTTCTTAGAACATTGTGGGAAGGTTACCCAAAATGCGAACAAACGGGAACCTTAGGGGAATATTCTAAAAATTACTCCAAAAAAACGTTACAAGCATCTGATTATTAGAATGTTATAGGAATGTTACATTATTTGCAGAACTTTCGTAGAACATTGTGGGAAGGTTACCCAAAATGCAACCAAACAGGAACCTCAGGGGAACATTCTAAAAATTACTCCAAAAAAATGTTACAGGCATCTGGTTATTAGAACATTTTAGGAATGTTACATTATATGTAGAACTTTCTTAGAATGTTGTGGGAAGGTTACCCAAAATGCAACCAAACGAGAACCTTAGGGGAACATTCTAAAAATTACTCAAAAAAAAAAACGTTACAGGCATCTGGTTATTAGAAGGTTCTACGAATGTTACATCAAAAACCAAATATTTGTAGAACTTTCTTAGAACGTTGTGGGAAGGTAACCCAAAATGCAACCAAACTGGAACCTTAGAGGAACATTCTACAAATTACTCCAAAAAAATTACAAGCATTGGGTTATTAGAACGTTCTACGAATGTTACATCAAAAACCAAATATGTGTAGAACTTTCTTAGAACGTTGTGGGAAGGTTACCCAAAATGCAACCAAACGAGAACCTTAGGGGAACATTCTAAAAATTACTCCAAAAAAACGTTACAAGCATCTGATTATTAGAACGTTATAGGAATGTTACATTATATGTAGAACTTTCTTAGAATGTTGTGGGAAGCTTACCCAAAATGCAACCAAACGAGAACCTTAGGGGAACATTCTAAAAATTACTCCAAAAAAACGTTACAAGCATCTGATTATTAGAATGTTATAGGAATGTTACATTATCTGTAGAACTTTCTTAGAACGTTGTGGGAAGGTTACCCAAAATGCAACCAAACAGGAACCTTAGGGGAACATTCTACAAATTACTCCAAAAAAACATTACAAGCATCTGATTATTAGAACGTTATAGGAATGTTACATTATATGTAGAACTTTCTTAGAATGTTGTGGAAAGGTTAGCCAAAATGCAACCAAACGAGAACCTTAGGGGAACATTCTAAAAATTACTCCAAAAAACGTTACAGGCACCTGGTTATTAGAACATTCTACGAATGTTAAATCAAAAACCAAATATTTGCAGAACTTTCTTAGAACGTTGTGGGAAGGTTACCCAAAATGCAACCAAATGAGATCCTTAGGGGAACATTCTAAAAATCACTCAAAAAAAACGTTGTTTCATGTGGTTATTAGAACGTTATGGGAATGTTGTGTTAAACAAAAACATTTGTGCAACATTTCCAGAATGTTGTGGGAGGATTATCCAGAATTCAACCAAATGGGAACCTCAGGGGAACGTTATAAAATTACTCTCCAAAAACATTATAATCATCTGGTTATTATAACGTTTTAGGAATGTTACATTATTTGTAGAACTTTCTTGGAACGTTGTGGGAAGGTTACCCAAAATGCAACTAAATGGGAACATTCTAAAGGTTACTTTAAAAAATATGTTATTTCATCTGGTTATTAGAACGTTTTGTGAATGTTACATTATATGTAGAACTTTCTTAGAATGTTGTGGAAAGGTTACCCAAAATGCAACCAAACGAGAACCTTAGGGGAACATTCTAAAAATTACTCCAAAAAATGTTACAGGCATCTGGTTATTAGAACATTCTACGAATGTTACATCAAAAACCAAATATTTGCAGAACTTTCTTAGAATGTTGTGGGAAGGTTACCCAAAATGCAACCAAATGAGAACCTTAGGGGAACATTCTAAAAATTACTCCAAAAAAATGTTACAAGCATCTGGTTAGTAGAACTTTTTAAGAATGTTACATTAAAAACCAAATATTTGTAGAACTTTCTTAGAACGTTGTGGGAAGGTTACCCAAAATGCAACCAAACTGGACCCTTAGGGGAACATTCTAAAAATCACTCCAAAAAAAACGTTGTTTCATGTGGTTATTAGAACGTTATGGGAATGTTGTGTTAAACAAAAAAATTTGTGCAACATTTCCAGAATGTTGTGGGAGGGTTATCCAGAATTCAACCAAATGGGAACCTCAGGGGAACGTTATAAAATTACTCTCCAAAAACATTATAATCATCTGGTTATTATAACGTTTTAGGAATGTTATATTATTTGTAGAACTTTCTTGGAACGTTGTGAGAAGGTTACCCAAAATGCAACTAAATGGGAACATTGTAAAGGTTACTTTAAAAAATATGTTATTTCATCTGGTTATTAGAACGTTTTGTGAATGTTACATTAAACACAAACATTTATACAACGTTCTTAAAATGTTTTTTAGGGAACATTAAGTAGAAAACTTGTAGGGAACGTTCTGAGAATGTTACCGGAACGTTATGTGTTAGCTGGGATGCCGCCGGCTCTCACGTTGTTTTCAAGATGCAAACTGTTAAAGTCAGTCAACCGATTGCTAGTCTCGCGATACCCGAATCGATTGCTAGTCTCGCGATACCCGAATCCATGACTCTACAATCGATTCATCTAAGGATTCATGGCTATTTTGTATCGATTGAGGAGGCTGCTACCGACGTAGCCATATCTCTCACTTGTCAAACCGGATATCCGGTCGTATCGGTTAATCGTTCCCAACCCTAGTCATTACCGTCTATCCTGCATCTCTCTCTGTCTCTCTCTCTCTGATGCTGAGTTGTTCTGTACGACATCTATTGCACGTCTGTCCGTCCTGGAAGAGGGATCCCTCCTCAGTTGCTCTTCCTGAGGTTTTTTCCCCCCCATTAAAGGGGGGATGTCGTATGCTGTAAAGCCCTGTGAGGCAAATTGTGATTTGTGATATTGGGCTTTATAAATAAAACTGATTGATTGATTGATAAAGATGTTTTTAGTATCTAAAATGTACTGTAATACACATTCACATCAGTCATATGCATCTTGAAATTTCCTTGCCTAATGATACATACTCTTTGAAGATGAGGTGGGAAGCTGAAACTGATGGTATTACATCCTCCCTGAGCCAAACAGTCTGCCCGGTCCTATCCAAATCCTCGGGCCTAAAATGGTCACTACAGAGCATGGCCTTCTCAGATGCAACAAATCCCTCTCTCTTTAGGGCCAGCTGCCACTGCCTCGTCCTCTCTACATTTTTGGGAAACCATAAAAATGTGAGGAAGTGGCCATAAATATAAATAATTATCAAAATTATCCACCCTCCTGGGGCGTCGGTGGCTTAGTGGTAGAGCAGGCGCCCCATGTACAAGGCTGTTGCCGCAGCGGCCCGGGTTCGACTCCAGCCCGTGGCCCTTTGCTGCATGTTTCTCCCTCTTTCACACTTCACTATCCTATCAATTAAAGGCAAAAGATGCACATAAAAATATCTTAAAAAAAAAAATTGTCCACCCTTTATTCCCTTCTGACAGACTGGACCAAAAGTTGTAACATTCAAAGATTATCTAAGCAAATAGAAGCAACATGTTACTTGAAATATAATATTGCAGGTCCTTTTCCCACAGCACTGGCATAGCCAAGCTGGGGGGGAAAGAAATGATCTATAATGTCTTACCTGTGAAAGGTGATCCCACATTGTCTTGTTTTGCAGCTGCGCTCATTTGAGCAGCCAGAAGTCTGGCATCTTCGACCGAGCTTTTTCTATCGATATCGGACTCAAAACTCACTCAACTGCTGTGAACACAAAGCCAGTCATTTCAATGTATCTATGCACCATATTTTATATCTACATCAACATGAAATAAACTCACACTAAATGCTCAGTTAACTTGTCACAGTAGACTATGTTGTGGTGGAGGGTCGTGACTCGTGAGTTTTCAATATGGTAATTCGTGAGGACCACCTTTACCGCAATACAACCACCATGCACACAGGCAACCGGCTAATGAGAAGTCTCACAAACTCTTTGTTAGCCAGTTACAAAATATAACCATAGACACAATGAAAGTTATTTAGACAAAAGATTGGGTTGTAATAAAGTCGTCTGGACTTGGGAAAACCTATAATATAGCTATGTTTAAATCTGGATTGTGTTTCAGATGTATTCAACCTTAGCTAGCTGGATAGTAGCCAAACTGCCTGACTATTCGGTTTTATAGACAAATGAAAAGCAGCATTTTCGAAGGATCCACGTATTCAGTATCATAGCTAAAATGGTAACATTTGTAAGACACCAAACCATTTAGAAATTGATCAAAAAATCTACAAGTTATGAGTATTTTTGTGGCTGCATACTCACGGCGCAAGAATGATTGACTCCAGAATGACCCCGCCACAATATGGCTGCCAGTGAGCTATGCCTGCACGAAGCCTGATCCACCGCCATGTGCACCACGATGGTCCACACAAAGCAGCACATGACATCGATAATAACCAGACCTTACCTCACTGTGGTCGGGGTGGCAGAAATTAGACAAGGAGAGGACGTGTTGGAGGCAGCAGGGGTGGTAAAAGCAGGGCCGTAAACAGGTGGATTAGAGACTGTTGGCTATCGTGGAGACACGGATCTCACAAATGCTAAACCCACTGATTTCTTTATATATTATCTGACCCATATCACAAATGAAACCAACAGAAATGCTAATCAGTTATCTTATCCAGAGTACAGATAAAACCAAAATCCAGATTCAGTGACTGGTATGATGTTACTGTCCCTGAGATGAAAGCTTCATTGTCACTTCATTTGTGCATGAGGCTTGTAGAAAAGTCTGAGACTGAGGACAACTAGTAGTGATGCGTGGGCCGACCCATAACCCGCGGGTCTCGCGGGTTACCTGTGGGTTGGGTTGGGTCGGGTCAAGAAATGTTCACTTTATTGGCAGGGCGGGTGGGGAGGGTCATTAAAGATTAAATATGTCGGATATAGCCTACTTGTTAACAAAACTGTTGTAGGTTAGGTAAATGCATGTTACGTAACGTAACCTGCGACCTGACGTCACAAAAGTGCCAAGCAGCGGCCACAACAAACCAGAATCAATGAAGCGGTGAAGATGGAAGAAGAAGTGAGGGAAAGATTACGGTCGGGAGAATACAGAGTTAAAAGAAAAGAAGGCCAAGCTGCTAAATCTCATGTTTTGGGAAAATTTCTGTGAGGTAGTTAGTGCAGCAGACAACAGCAGCATTGGCTACGTGAAGTGCAATTCCTGTGATAAGCTATACAAGCATGAGAGCCACAAGACGGGTAAGTTAATAGCGGTGGGGCGGGGTGAGGTGGGTTGTGAAAACAGATGCGGTTGTGCAGGCGGGATGGAGCGGGTCAAATTATTTCATAAATGCGGGACCCGCAGGTTGGAAAAAACCCCGACCCGCGCATCACTAATGACTAGGCATTTTGAGGATGAGATAATGAAAAAAGAAAAAACAAATCAACTGTGTAAATATGTTCAAAATTCAGTTTTACTGAGAGTTATGTTATCAGATATGGCTGCCTCCTAGTGATGTCACAATATGCAAATTAGATGAGTGAATTTACCCCCATCAGATTCCTGTTCTTTTATTTTGAGGATGAGATGACAAAAACAACACAAAACAAATCTACTGTGTAAATATGTTCAAAGTTCTGTTTTACTGAGATTTATGAAATCCAATATGGCCACCGCCTAGTGATGCCACAATATGCAAATTAGATGAGTTAAGGTTCTCCCATCACAAACGTTGGGTCATAATGAATAGTTTTCTCATTTACAGTATGCCTTTATCTCTCACCACTTTCAAGCTACAGCCTTTTCAAATGTTGAAATGAAATTCAATATTTTCCCAAATAAACTCTGGCGCATGAAGTGTTAAAATGGAGATTCTGCCCATTCTGTCATGTCTGCATTCAAGATTTAGACACGCACACACCATCATGTTTCTGTGAGTTTGTGTGTCACAGCAGTTGCTATGGTGATTAACCAAGCGCACCTGGTGGAGGAGCAGAGAGAGACACACAAACAGAATACAGAGAAGAGAGCTGAATTAGTGGAGATCAAACTCCTCAAATTAGTTAGGGGCCGGGCAGCCATAAGCTGTCAGGACCCTATTGTTTTGCTGCATGTTCTTCGTGTTCTTCTTCCGAGGAAATCATACTTCCCATGCGCGGAAAATCACCAAACTTTGCACAAAGGTCCAGTCCCATGCCAGATTGCCTCAGCTGCAAAAACAGGCCAATAGTCCTGATGGTAGCGCTACAGCAAGCCTCTAAAGTTCAAAATTTTGAAAATTCACAACAAATCAACCATATGTGCTACAGATTTGCAACCAAAATGTAGCCCCAATACTGAAGAAACTTTTGTACATTTAAACCTATTGCAAATTATGAAGTCCATCAAACTTATTAAACCTATCTCCTCACACAATTTTTGCTCAATTGACACCAAACTTGCTACAGAGCATTCAGACTGTCCTACAGAAACGATCCACACAGATTTTTGATTTATCGAAAATTGAGCCTACAGTACATCAAAATGTTTGACTGTAAATGGTATTGTAAACATATACTTGCAAATTCTTGCTAAATACATTTTCAATGTTCATTAAAAAAAATGACAAAATTTTGGAGTCATGGTAGATGATGTTTGGAAAATATCAGAATTTTATCTCAAAAACTGAATTTTTTTTTTTTACAGCATTTTGAATTTCGCTCTCATAAGAACAATTGGAGTCAATTGCAAAAATTGAATTTTTAAACATCAGTTTTTCACTTATGGAGCCAATAAATCATTGTTAAAAACAAATTACCAACATTTCCATGCTGTCTAGATGCAATTTGTGTATTTTCGGATTTCTGTCTTAGTAACTGAATTTTTGACAGCCATTTCAAGTCTGCCTTTACACACTAACAGCTGCTGTCTTGCACACAGGTGACTGGCTTAGTCAATTTGTGAAGCTACATGTGACATTTCTGTTTGCCAATTAGCTCAGTGAGATAGAGGATGGTTCTTGGTGTTGAAGATTGTGAGTTCAAGCCTCAGCTCGTGCAACATTTCCATATGAGAAATCTGCCAAAACTTTTCATAAAGGTCCAGTCCCATGCCAGATGTCCTCAACTGGAAACACAAGACAATAGTCCTGATGGTGGCGCTACAGCAAGCCTCTAAATTTCAAAACTTTGAAAATTCATAACAAATCAACCATATGTGCTACAGCTTTGAAGCTTTCACTTTGAAAAACATGGCATGGATGGCTACTGTCTGGCACCCTGATGCTTGGCTTAGTCAATTTGTGAAGCCACACATGAGCTGTCACTTGCCAGTTAGCTCAGTGAGATAGAAGACGGACCTCTGTCTCAGAAGTTGTAAGTTCAAGCCTCGGCTAAGGCAGAACGGACATTCTAATGTGAAAGTCCTATGTTCAGGCATCATGCTATGTTGATTAGAGACAAACAAGGTTAAAATAATTATGATCCAGGCACTTTTGCGGAGAGACAAATACTCTTTATCAACACTTTTCCCTGTTATCCCTTGTCTCTTTTCCCTTTTTATTTGGCTTAGCTATTAGTCAATATGCAGTTTATCCAGTAGCTACTTTTACATTTTAAAAAATGTTTTCATCTTTGTCACCATGGATAATGTTTAGCTTCAAGTTAGATCAGGCCAGTTTGTTCATAATTGCTAGCAGTTAACCCTATGGGCCCTAGGCGTTTTTGGAGTATTTTTACTGCCTTTACTTTTAAGCTCATATCACATTATAAAGGCTACATACACATGCTATATCTTGTTTTTTTCAGGACAATGTGGGCTATCCAGATTTGCCATCATCCATGTCCTTCTATGTGCATGTATTTTATATTAATTTTTATATCAATGAAAAAAACAAATCTGTGTGACTAAATTCTTACATTTTTACATGTATCTCAGCATAGCAAGTTGGAAAATGACATATTCTGCCATATGTGAAGAGGGGAGACTCTCTGGAATCTGGCAATATAAGAACCATGATG